>NC_134832.1:154425547-154475158 GCF_004210375.1 Tachypleus tridentatus | reverse complement strand
ATGCGTATATGTAAAAGAGGAAGCTCACCTAAATTCCACTCTAGGTAATACATAATAATAAAGAAAATCAAGATTAACTTAGATTGAACATTTAATATACCATTAAGAGTAAAGCTACAAATCAAAAGAAATATAACACAAAGACAAAGTTTACATAGCAGAAACGAATTATCCCATGTGAAGTTAATACACTCTGAGGAAAAGTAAGGTCACTATCAGGCTAACTATCTTCTTCATGTTGTGTTTATAGTCAATATTACTTCAAAACAATGCACCTGTTCTGGTGATTGGCAGCAAATGTATCTATAACTGTATCAATATCGAGTTGTTTTGCCCTCCTGAGTTTACTGATATGACAGCAAGGTTGCTGGTGCAGATGTTACCACTGCTGTTGCGCAGTATGTCTTGAGAAGCTTCAGACATGAGAAACTCTCTCACAGGTAGCTGAAGTGACAGGCAGGGTCACAGCAATGCATACAAGTTTGTGGAGATCCATGAAGGCATCGTTATATGGCTGCTAGCATGGTTGCAAGCTCAAATGGTGTGGATACTTCATGCCCCTTGTCTTTCTTCCTGGCAATTAGCCTGTTCAACTGGTGGACCTCCACTTCGAGGTCATTCTCTGCCACACCATAATTTGCTGCCATTCCTCAGAGTGCTTGCTTGTCCAGAAATATGGAGTGTTTGGAGTTCAATACAGTTGCACCCATCAGAACACTACAGGCATCAAAGGAGAACCTTCTATTCAGCTCGTTTAGTATTCTGTCTATGATGACATAAAAGGTGTGTCTCCTGGCATCTGGTGTTGGTTCATATCTTTGGTTAGTACTAGATGTGATTATGAATTCGTCCAGGTGTTTAGGGCAGATCGCTGTTCACTTTGACGCACAGTCTCAGTGCATATTTCCACTTTCTTACATATATCCTCAGCAGGCTCTTTCAAGTCTTTCCATGCTGCTTCAGTTCTCATTTCTAAGAGATCAGAGATGACAGATTGTACTAGGCCCTCTGCAGAGGCCAGCTGCAGATCAGGTGACTGGAGGGGGTCTGATAGCTGTTTTGTCATCAGCAGTAGTTTTTCTAAGACCACTAGACTGGTTACGAACTGCTGATCTAGGAGGATCCACAGGCCCTTTGATTCAATGGCTCTGTGGACATTGTCCCCTCCACAAAATGCTTTAGGGTTGTCACAATGGCAGGGAGGGTTCTTTTCACAGCCAGACAAGCAGCATGTTGGCAGACCCATCTTGTTTCTGACAGTCGTTTAAACTCTATGTGCTGGTTCACGGGTTCAAGCTCCTTCTGTACCTTCAGAAATTCTTCATGCACAACCGATGTAGAGAAGAACTTGTACAGCTTCTGAATTGTCACAAAGAACTCTGCTGCAGCCTGGACGTTCTGCACACAATCAACTAGCACAAGGTTGAGCCTGTGTGCATAGCAGTGGACATACACAGCCTGAGACACCTCTCTCCTGAGCCTCCTGTACGCCACTGATATGCCCTGGCATGACTGCAGCTCCGTCATAGCACTGGCCAATGCAGGCATTATGGTCAATACCACATTTAGTCAGAGTCTCCATGATTTTCTTGAGCAATGAATCTGCATCCAGACCCTCAGCAGCTGTGAAGTCCAGGAACTCCTCGTGGAGGATCTGTTGGTGGAGGTACCTTACCACAATGGACAGCTGTTCTCTTTTGCTCACATCCTTTGTTTCATCAACCATTGAAACAAAATGCTCAGCTTCCATGACCTCTTTGCTGATATAGTTCTTGATCATTCCAACTATGATGTCAAGCAGTTCGTTTTGGATATCATGGTGCGTGTACTTGGCATTGCCAGGACCACTCAGCTTCTTCTTCATGATTTCATCGGAAATCATGTCAAGAAGTTCCAGGAAATTTCCCCTGTTATCTGACTGACTAACTTTCCTGTGATCTCTCTGGGCTTCATTCTAGCAGGCTGTGTAGAGCAGTGCATATATCGCGGCTTTTATGTAATGTCGGTTTTCCTCCACAGTTTTAGCACAGCTTGCATCTAGAGCATGTTGGATCCTTGCACCCTTTGTTTTCTGCGTAATTTTAATGCCGCAAGCATGGCAAACTTGTGTCCTGCAGAGTTATCATGGGACTTCAATGATGTGGTCGCCTTCTTCCAGTTCCAGAAGCCTTCACGGGTGAAGGACTTCTCAGTTTTACTGAAGTGTGTGTGACTGAAAAGACGACATGCGAAGCAGAATGCAGCATCTTAGATTGCAGAGTACTCCAACCACGAGTCCTAATCACGCCAATTTCTGTTGAATGACCTTGACTGACCGCTGTATTCTGTGGCCGGGCATCTCTTCAAGTCTGGACAGCTAGGACCACTATCTGAAAGCTGGCTCAGGTCCTTGGGTTGGTAGTAGTTTTTCACCCTGGGTGTGAGTGGTGCCCTCTTGTGGCTGGGGTCCCGTACTAGTCGTGTCCGCATTCTCACCATCACGATCACCACTGTCCTCCTCACTTGCACCACATGTGTTTTTAGGACCATCTACTCGCTGCCTCTTCTTAGGTAGCAGGTAGTGTTGGATAATCAACTCTATGTGTAGTATGACCGGTTTATGATTTGGTGGGTGATGTCTGACTCGTCTTGTGTGTTGATGTCCTTGTTTGAAAACGAGTCGCTGATTTTGATTTCCTTTTATTAATCCAAACTGAGTGTGTGTTACAGTGTGAGGCCGAGTACCAAAGAGAGCGAAAGCTGCGTAAACAAACAAAACTCCCTTTTATACAGAGCGCGCGAACGTCAAAGTGACCCCCGAGTCGCCTGAGTGCTAGTACCACTCCTTACTTACAAGTTGAGTTAGTTTATATGAAACGAATGGGAATTTCTCTCCTTATATTGGCATTAGAGCTTACAAAGGATATTCATTTTAAACATCGAAATCTAAGGAAAAAGATGTAACATACATGCTATGGGGTCATTTCATGAACAAGGAACAAATAACAACTAAACATAATTCAACATTACCAACAACTGCTCTGCGGCATTGAAATCTCCAAATTATATTAATAGCACATGAAAATCCAGAACATATCCGTGAAATACTGTTAGAAAGTGTTTTTCTTTAACCATCTAGCATAAGTACTTAATTAGAGGGTAGTGATAATGTAAAATTACAGGGCTAATTAGGGAACACAAACACAGCTTTGATAGAGCATGTCGTAAAACTGTGGGCAGCTAATGGGAGTGAGCGGGGGGTGTGGCGTGCGGCTGGCATCTTGATCTCGATCGGGCTGAGCCGATCGTTAGACGTACGCAGAGCGTACACCATGGTCATCGACTTGGTGATTATACGCTTAAAGCGTTCGATGCGGGAATCGCGCGCTCGAACAAAGTAAACCCGCAGCCTGGATATTGAATGGTCATAGTAACACCAAACCAAAATGTCTAAATAGCAGATGACCTTCACAGAAAGGCTGGTTTCTTCACATTATTCATACAGGTCAAACTGTGATATTGTTCTTATTATCATAAGTGTGACTAGCACCTGTTACAATAATGTAACTACTACATTACATTAAATTAGGCACTTCTAAATAGCCCAATAACAATTTCAAAATTTATTCTAAAATTGTTTAGAAATATTATTTGGTCAGTTAACATGTAAGGTTATTATCTAATCATAAGTATAACATTAATTGGATTGTAAGTCACAATCTTAGGTGTATGCCACAATCATAAGTACAATTTTGGATGGCTGATACACAATGCAAATGATCTCACTGAGGACACAACACCGGCTAAATGGTTCATAGGTTTGACCTATACACAATACATTTATACATGCATGCTATGTTTTACTTTTCAATAAAAGATAAATTAAATTAATGGGTAAATACTCGTGAAACCTTTGGTTTATCAAGTAAAATCCTTGATGATCTGTTGTAACTTGAAATCAAAGTGGTTGTCTAATCTTCGTCAAAGCTCAAGATAGAATGGCATTACACAGGGAGCCGCAATATAGCGCATGAGTTTCAGTGCATTCAGTACGTTGCTAGGGATGCATGACACATACTTCCCTCGTAATGAAGACGTTGACTCTCTACAGATCTATGTCTCTTTGATGTTAATTGTTAAGCAACAACGACGATTGTATTTTCCATAATTTATAAACACATGTAGGTAACAATATTGGGGTCTGAGGGGCTTGGGTCATTTTGGGGGAGGGCCCAAGCCCCTCCAAGCCCCCCTTTGTGCCGCCACTGAGAGATACAGTTGGTAACAATGGTCCAATGGAAAATGAAAAACACAAGTATCGTGTGTACACTTTACTATATCTTACTTTTTACTATGATGGAGTAATGGCATGGCTGTCTTTACATCTGTTTATGTGGTCGAAGTAATAATTATAGCGGTGCCATATGTTGAGCTGAAATACAACAACATCTCTGAAGTCCGCAGTGTTAAATCTGGTTTATAAAATGTAGTGACATCTATGTCATGGTACCACAAACAAAAATCTGTTTAAAAAATTCAGTCATTGATCATTTTAAATTGTGTTCTATGATACAGGTTGTTACATATGTGTATACCATAAATTAATTACCAAGTTTAAAATAAAAGCACTCTCTTCACAACAAGGATATTACTGTCACTAGGACTTCCGTGAGAGTTTAATTAGATTTTTATTGATGTAATTGTTTAATATAGTACTAAAAGGAGTTTTATAAAAAAACAACTATTATTTATTCTGTGAAAGGTATTTCTTTTAATACATAAAAACTTTCCAGTTTATATCAATAACATTTACGAAAGTTTTAAACTCTCTGCATTGAATAATTTTGATTCAATAAGTGCATGAGTAAAGAGCACAATCCGAACACTTTTCCCTAATAGTGCATTCCAGAAAAATACTGTTTTTTTTTTTAAATGTTCACTTTTATAATTATTTACAATGAGGTATGAATACTACGATGACAAGTGTTCTAAAGACGGTTGGCAAGTGTATTAAAAACTTTTATTAAAATAAAGTACAGAACAAAGTTTCGGCTTTCTTAGGTAATCTTCAGACTAACCTGAATATTAACCGACGAATATACTTTCATTTTTAAAAATAAAATTTATATTGAGGAAACCAATACTACAGAAACCATAAAATATAATAACACAGACGAAAAAATAAGCCTAAACTTCAAAGCATGTAGAAAATGTACCGTTTGCTATTACGATATTTTGCTAAAATTTAATTTACCCAGTTTAGTGTATTTGAATTTGTTTTTTGAGTGTATAAATTCGTGTTAACACTGTTCTCAACAAATTTACCTGTGAACGATCGTTTTCTAAACTTAATTTAAACAGATTGCGAAACAGTATGATTCAGTCACATCTAGAATAATTTATGCTCACATCGTAGGAAAATTATCTATTTACTAAATCAGTAATGATGCTTTTATTAATATAACAAATTTTAAAACTAATACAATGTAAAAGTCATTATGATAAAAAATGGAACGATCATTAGCATTAAAATAATTTGTAGTATCAATTTCTTTTTTTGCTATTTTTCAGATCTTATGGTAGCAATAACAAACATTTTAGACAAAAACAAATAAATGCCGACAATTTGCTTAATTTTGTTTTATATTTTCAATTTAACTAATTATAAAAGCTGGTAGGTTACCTTTTATATTAATAAAAATATAATCAGTAACGTAACGGTTTGATATATTCTTTGAGCTGCTATACGTTGGCTGTAGACAGTAATGTCGTCTGATGATGGTTCAACAATACAACTCGATTCAGGAAAGCAAAGAATTACAGTTGAGCCTCTTATAATGGTGATGTTCAAACTTATCTTTAAAATTTAATAATTAACTAACTAAGGACGCACAGCTATGCAGCGTTCAACATCTTGTAGCTCAATTCAAACAGTTTTTATTGACATATCAGTATACTTCTACGTATACACCATTACTGGCTCGTCGCTTTCAGCAAATTTAATCAAATTGCGATTTCAGTCCGCTTTTGCTGTAATACGTCCGCAGTTACAGCGGCGACGGCGTCGGTTATATCGGTTTTCAGCTCCCTGATGTTTGCTTTAGATATGAGATGCACGACGACCTTAACATGCCTCCATACTTATTTTCTGTATTAGCGTATGTAATTATGTTGCACCACAGTCACTGACTTGATTTCTTAAAGCCAAACGTTGTATTAATCCTTTACTTATACAATTGCCACTTTATAGGGTAATACTACTCCCTGGAATGGGGAAAAATACATAAAAACATGACAGTTAGAAACTGTTTGGTGGGAATAGAAGATATTTCCTTGATTACTAAATTAAAAAAAAAAGGGAAGATAATTTAGACCACCCTATATTTATTGGGTTTTTAAGTCCTTTTAAACTCATTTTTAGCATCTGTTTTCTAGAGGGCAGTAGTGGTAGCAGTAGTTGAATTTATAATGTATAGTTGGTTTGAACAGGTTTGATTTGTAATATAATTAATTCCATTACTAATTTCACGTTTTTAATGATGGAGGAAAGAAGAGAAACTGTCAGGTAATAACTCAGGACTATCGTTTTAGTATTAAGACATTTTTTAAAGGCGGAAGAAAAGTTCTAATATGTAGTGGTATCAGGCCGATCTTAATATTGATAGCTGTATTTTTCAACAACTTGGTTAGGATATATATTGAAGAATCTCGCCACGTGTCATTGTTAGTCTTTTAATTATGAAGTTCAGAATAAGTTGCATTTGTGGTAGAAGAAGGATGCACGAGTGCACATCAGACAAGGCAGAAAAGCTGAAAATATTTAAAATAAATGTTTTAGTGTTAGGCATTATCACGTGTTAATTGTTCAGTTAGGCTTAATGCAAAAGTAGAAAATGCAGACAAAAAAGTCACATAATAGGAAGTGTGGAGGAGGCATGGTTTAATTATTATTTTCACTTATGGCAAAAGTATCTTTGTAACTAGTGTATCTGTTTATAAGAGTTTAGATGTATAAAGTTGGTAGAGAATATTATTTGATTAAAGGTTCTAAACTTAAGAGGGTAAGCTTTTTGACCTCTTGAACTTTATCATTAAGCCTTAAATAGTAATAAATAATATAGTAAGGAACCAGTTTGTGCATTAAAGTTACTGTTCATACTTTGTTAAACTTTAATAACATTTTTGTGATTATAAAGATATAGTGATACTGCTATAGATTGTATATGACCCTTATGGTAAAACTAACTGCTAATAACCAAATTCTATACTTGTAAGTAACAGTATGTAATGGAAATTCTCCAAATTTTTGGTTTGATAGAGAAGATACATTCTTTGTCATGGACTATATTCACATCATTGTGATTATAACTGACAGGGTCAAAGAAAGTTACTTATTACTACAAGTGTATCATTTTGTCGTGTTCTTCTGAGAATTGTACATCATTCATAGTAATGTTTTTCTCTATTTTCAGTGTGTTATCAAATACTATTAGCAAAGAAGAAGATTATGAAAATATTAGTGCTAGTGAAGATGAGGTAAAAACTTGTGGAACTTTCAGTCAACAGTTCATAAAATAAAGTACATGTATAGAATAATATTTTGTTATACTCTGTATAACTTGCACGTTTAAAATACAAATTGAAATATTAACTAGCACAAAATTCTAATTTTTCTTTTTAATGAGAACATGTGTTTTTCATGAAGTGCTACAAAGAAACAAATTATGTCAAAGGCTTGTAAAAATAGCTGAGTAAGTAGTGAATATAAAGTTAGGTTGTCAGTAGATATCAGATGGGGTTGGGATGTGTGGAGATAAGTTGATTGAGAGAATAAGTGTAGTTGTAACAAATACAGTTCATGAAAACTGTACTTTAAAAGAGTGGACCTGCCTTCTTTGGAATAAGTCATGGGTATTTGGAATATTTGTTTTGTATTAATGATTTGGATAATTAAAATAAAAGGTTAATGTTTAGAATTTCATCTCTATTTTATATGAATTATTAGTACAGTAATGTGAGTACTGAATAAGCTTTCTTCAGAATTCTTTGTTATAAAGTTTTTGAATCTTAGTTTATCAAGCTAATGCCTACCATTTTACATAATGTGATCTCTGTTATATGCAAACATAAAAGAAATATTTAGGTTTTAATTAAATATGTTTAGTATATGATGTGTGTATATGTATATGATGAATAAATATATATATTTGATGTGTGTGTGTGTGTATATATATATGTATTCAAAATAAAGACTTGAAGTTTTATTATTAAACTACAAATGAAATTTAGTTCTTCATTTTTAATTTTATTTTGGTTGAAGGAAAATGATGAAACAAAACACTCTAAGTTGTTGGAAGCCATTGGATCATTAGATGGGAAAAAGAGGTAAACTCAAATGTTTTGTTATTTTATGGAACTTTAAAAGTTTGATAAAGTCATACATCCTTTAAACAGAAAATATACTGTTTTAAAAGAAATGCCTTTTAACTTAACGCCTTATTTACCAGGGCTATTTTATGTTATTGGGTGGACAAAATCCTATTTGTGAATTGCAAACATTGTAGAAAACTAATCTTTTATTGGATTTCAAATTTTATTTTTGTAAATAGTTGTATAAGATTCAATTATTCACATTAAATTGTATTATTTAATGAAGATAAAAGAGAAATTTAATTGAAATATTCCCAAAATGTGTTTGAAGCTACAAATAGGCATCCCCTATGAAGATTTTTTCAACATTTAAAAAATGTTTTTCCTTGCACTTTAGTGCTGTTTTTGCCATCTATGATTGGTAGCTAAACCTTTTTCTAGTTTATTTTCTTTATAAACAATGTCTGGGCAAAACTTTAATGTAATCTTAGTGAAAGGTCTCAATTTCAGTACCACGTTATTTCCATTATCGTACTTCACATTTAAGAAATCATAGAATGATAAGCAAACCAAGTGATGAAACTTTGTTCTCTGTATTTTGCAACATGAATGTGGATGGTGCTTATTACAGTAACTGTCATTTTATGTAGAGGCCGTATTTAGTAATTGTCAGTAGTACTTTCATAAAAGCCTTAGAAAATTTGCTTCTGGAAAAAAACTACATGGGGGTCATGCCATGTCAAATCACCCAGAATTTGGAAAATTTTCCAGGTGACCCCCTTAGAATACCTTGAAAAAAATTCACATGTGCTCATCTACCCATATAATGAAAAATTGCCAAATATTAGATCAATATCTCTAATAGTTTCTGATTTACAGCCCTGTAAAATGTTAATTTTTTGTTATTTTTGGCAAATTCATTTTCGGACAACTTTGGCTGTTTAAAACTGCAAGACTAATGGTGATAGAAGGCTGAAATTTGCTACACTGACTGGATTAATCTCACACAATTCAAAAATTGTCTCAAGCCAAGTTTATCTTTCATAGGATTTTCATAGTGAGGCTGTAAAATCACTTGAAAACCCAAAATAGTAAAAAAAATTGGTTTATTCAATATGCCATAGCTCTAAGACTTAATATGATACAAAGCTGATTTTTTTTTTCTAATTTCCTGTAACATATCAGTTGATAAATCAACAATTGTTGTAATTAAAAATCTGTTAGATCTCCTGTAAAAACAATGTAGCTGCATGCAACTTTTTATGATTTAGCTAAAAATAGCCCTACTTCAGGCCACAGTTTGACTGTGTCACCAGTTATTCAGTCTTTTCAGATTTTTACCATATATTCTCACATCTCTGAATATGATCTACAAAAAATACAAGATGATGTTCAACCTACTTTTTGAATTATAATTTTTTAAAGTATTCTCTGACCAGGTGTGTTACTGTGTGCAAATATATCCATACAATTTTGAAAAAAAAATTATGAATTCCATTGAAATATTCTAATCAGCCTTTACCATATATTCTTACATCTCTGAACATGATCTTCAAAAAATCAAGGTTGTATTATATAAAAATCAATTGTATATCAGAAGGCTATCAGATGATGATGTGTACACAGTTGTAACTGTTGGTAGTAGCAGTGAAAGTGATGCTACAGCAGCTCAAATAGGGTCTAATGATAGCAATGACAATTATATATCATCCAGGGAAATATGTGGCATGCATATATGATCATGAATGGTATATGGGAAACATAAAAGATAGATCAGATGAACATTCCGATGTGTCGGTGTCATTTATGAAGAAATCAAGAAACAAACTGTTCTCATGGCCTGCAAGGTCACATAAGGATGAAAGTTGGATTCCTTTCCAACATATTCTTTGTCTGATAAGTGCACCTACCGTGCAAGGCAGTAGTGCTCGCCACTATGTTCTAAGTCAAAGTGATCTCAATATAACCAAACTCAAATTTTAGAAATTTATTCAAGCTGTCTGAACAAATCAGTGTTTATTTGATGTTGTTAAGGCTAATTTATCGCCAAAGCAGTTTTTGAAACATTTCATTCTCATGATTATTGCAGTTTGGTGTGACTATAATCTTTCTCAGTTATCCCCTGTTGTAGCACTGTGTCTGATTTACCTTTGTATTTATTATATTATGGATCTTTAACTCAGCCATATCTCCATAACTGTAATGCACACACAATATATTTGCATTGCCATGTGATCTAACTAGGTATGCCAATAAACTTGTTCAGAAATGAATTAATTCTTGTTTCATACAACTTCATTATTTAACATTGTAAAAGGCTGGTTAGAATATTTCAGTGGGATTCATAAAATTCTGACAGGTATTTTTCAAAATTGTATGGATATATTTGCACAGCACACAGTAACACACCTGAACTGAATTTTTTTTAAGTAAACGTATTGTCAGAGGATATAACTCAAAAAGTAGGTTGAACACAATCCTGATTTTTTTTGTAGATCATATTCAGAAATGTAAAAATATATGGTAAAAATCTGAAAAGGCTGAATGACTGGTGACATGGCCAAACTGTGGCCTGAAGTAGGGCTATTTTCAGCTAAATCATAAAAAGTTGCATGCAGCTAAATATTTTACAGGAGATCTAATAGACTTTTAATTACAACAATTGCTGATTTATGAACTGATATGTTATAGGAAATTAGAAAAAAAAATAGCTTTGTATCATATTAAGTCTTAGAGGTATGGCTTATTACATAAACCAATGTTTTTTACAATTTTGGGTTTTCAGGTGATTTTACAGTCTCACTATGAAAATCCTATGAAAGATAAACTTGGTTTGAGACCAGTTTTGAATTCTGTGAGATTAATTCGGTCAGTGTAGCAAATTTCAGCTTTCTACCCCCATTACTCTTGCAACTTTAAGCAGCCAAAGTTGTCCGAAAATGAATTTGCCAAAAATAACAAAAAATTAAGTAAATTTTACAGGGCTGTAAATCAGAAACTATTAGAGATATTGATCTAATCTTTGGTGATTTTTCATTATATGGGTAGATGAGCACATGTGAATTTTTCAAGGCATTCTGAGGGGGCCACCTGAAAAATTTTCCAAATTCTGGATGATTTGACATTGAATGACCCATCAGATTTATGTGACCTTTGGTATTATTTTTCCATAGTAGCTTAAATCATGCTATATTGTATATCTATTTATAACAATCATTATATTGAAAAACAAATTAAAAATATATATAATCTTTAGGACAGAAGTTAATCTATGCATGTTAGGGTTAAGATCTATTGAGTGGCAAGTCTTTTCATGAATTAGGCTTAGCACTCTGTACTGAAAGAGTTTGTGATTTTTATATTATTTTGCATTGAAATTAGGAGTTTTAAGTTCAGTAATTTAGGATAATTTTATAAGTGCATGATAAAAATATGATTCATTATTTAGAATAACCTGTGTAATTTATATGTACTACACATATCATCCAAGACTTAAACTTCTGTTGTTGTTCAATAATTAACACAGTGATACTGGTATATAAAAGTTTATTATGATATATTTCAAAGGATTTAAATCTCAGTGTACACAAATGACAGCAATAAAATCCATATGTTGAATTTGCAACAGAATAAACACATTTGTCTCAAAATAATGGGAAAGTTGTGACATTGTCACAGTTGCATCATTGATGCACTGAAGAACTTAAGTCTCAAATTCCAACCTAAATCTTGCCTATAATGAAAGAAATGTAACCTGGACTAATCCTGTGCTGTAAAGTGACTTTCTCTGTAATTTATGGTTTGTATTGTTTGGTAATCTGTTGCAACAGGAAATATGTAATTAAGATCAGGTGGTGGTATTAAAACTGCCTTTATTGTAAGATATTAATTAGATACATTAACTAACAGTTGGCAATTAAATGTTTGTCTATCTAGTGAAACAACATACAAGGATGTGTTGAAATAAACTTGTTTGAAAGTTGAAAGAAATGTTATTTAAATACCAAGAAGCTTTCTTACTACCATATCTGTGGTAATGTTCAAATGTGTCTGTGTTGGACTTAACAATAGTGACCACCAAGAGGCATGATTGTGTTCTCAGCACAGTAAATAAAATTACAGCTACAATGAAACACAAACTTGAACTAAAAACATTTATGAAATAAAATTGTTTTCTATGTACATATATACATATATAAACATGAAATCCTATTTAAAAATGAAAAAAATACTTGCTTATTGTTTAGGCTTAATTAGAAATATTTTTTTTGGTTTTATATCCTTCTTGAAACCATAAGGAGAGTATGTGATTGTTTAAAAATTATAAATAGCTATAACTTGCATTTTGTGGACCATAAAAATTTTTAGACATTTTAAAATAATGTGCTAAAACATGAATAGAAGGAAGTTCAAATCTGGAACAAATACAGTAAACGTACCTTTATATATATATATATACAGTAAAACATGTCTAAGGTGGAATCGCACAGGACCGAGTAACATTTCTGGCTGAAGCAAGTTTTCCAGCTTAGACATAGTGAACATGCACTTCCTTAATTATATATAATTTTTGCGTGGAACGTTATACTTGCTGACTCAAGGGAAGTCAGATGTTTGTGAATAAATTTGATATACTGTTTATTAACAAAAACAAACATTCAAAATATATATACAAGTCCACAAAATCTTAAATTTATTTGAAGAAAATGTCCAATTTCAACTGTTTAGTTTTCTAATGGATTTTTTCATGCGGTTAAAAGAGAACGACAATTCTATGGTCTTTTCATGAAGTTCATTTTCCTCCATTTCTGCATACAATTTGATATAATTAATATAACTTAACACTGGCAATGAAGTAGAAATTTTTCTTTCCTTATCTTTTCCATTTTGTTCATCTTCTGAATCTCTCTCAGTTATCATCTTGCAATTCTGTTATAGATTTTAAATCAGTTTATGTTAAAACATTTTTGTAAACGTTCACAAAACTTTCTGCATTCACAGAATCGTCATAATAAACAACTTTTAAAAAATGAGAGTATTTAGTAGGTTGTTCTAAAAATGAGGGTATTTAGTAGGTTGTTCTAAAAATGAGGGTATTTTGTGGGTTTCTCTAAAAATGAGGGTATTTAGTAGGTTCTAAAATGAGGGTATTTAGTAAATTTTCCCTCTAAAAAAGATAGGAATTTTTTTTTGAGTGAATTATTTAAATTAGAATTTTCTACTTAAAAGACAAATATGTTTCTACAAATTATGAATCTAATTTAACTGCAAAAACAATGATGGAAGAAAAAAGAACAGAATATATTTAACCAATATTTACTGTAACAAAATGTCTGAAAATTTATAAATATCTAAACAAATTATTAATTAAACAAAAATCTGCGTTACGCAGATTCTGTGATTTAGAGGGCCTTTTATAAGAGAAGTCTTAAGATAATGCTGCAAATATTTGATATTTCTGGCTTGTACAGTTTTCTGCTCTATGCAGTTTCTGGCTTAGATAGGTTTTACTGTATAGTCATATGTGATAAATACCATTTCCATATGAAATTTTCCAAGATATTAAAGGTGATAATGCAAATAAACTATGTACATCAAACACAACAGGCTTTATGTTTTTTAAACTACATGCGTTTAAGAAAGTTCTTGTGAAGTTTCAAACAATTTCATCCGTGAGTTTTATTGTTAGAATAAAATACAGCAAGACTTGTGTTGGTTACATACAGAAAGTTAGTAGTTGGTACTTATTGGGTTAAAAGTCCTGATTTTATTCTTGTCTCCAATTTGGACTGAAATTTAAATCCAGCTTTTGAGTACTTAACAAATGAAATTGAAACAGTTTCTTTCACATTTGCATGGATTAACATTGTGGTTAAATATTAAGTTTTATATCTACGTTACAGTAACAAGGATCAGCATTGTGGTTAAATATTAAGTTTTATATCTACGTTACAGTAACAAGTATCAGCATTGTGGTTAAATATTAAGTTTTATATCTACGTTACAGTAACAAGGATTATCATTGTGGTTAAATATTAAGTTTTATATCTACGTTACAGTAACAAGGATTATCATTGTGGTTAAATATTAAGTTTTATATCTACGTTACAGTAACAAGGATTATCATTGTGGTTAAATATTAAGTTTTATATCTACGTTACAGTAACAAGGATCAGTTTCTTTGAAACTTGCTGGCATTCATAAATATCAGGACATGCTTTGTATTATAAACTTTTATCATAAATATCAGGACATGCTTTGTATTATAAACTTTTATCATAAATATCAGGACATGCTTTGTATTATAAACTTTTATAAATATCAGGACATGCTTTGTATTATAAACTTTTATAAATATCAGGACATGCTTTGTATTATCAACAAAACATATACATGTACATTGGAGTTTTCTTCATAATTTAAAGTTTTAACTTAGGTAATCTGTACTATGTTTTTTATTCAGCATCATTTGAGATCTCAAAGTTCAACTCTTAAAAATAGCACATTATTAGTGTTACCCTGTTTTATGTTTCTTGCAATTCTAAACATGCACGTTTTTTGTTTTTTTTTGTTATTCAAACATAACATTTCTCTTTCACTGTTTATTAGGTAGAATAGTGGGCTGCTTAAAGTGAATATTTGATAGCATATCATATTTGAGATATAATATAAAAGTGTAAAAGAAAAAATGTGACTTGAATATATATATTACTTTTAAATACTCTGTTATATATGTATATTTGTAAACTAGCTGTAGTTTATTTTGTAACAAGTCTGTATGTTATGGCTTGGGAGTTAACATAATAAGGACATTTGTTATGTTTATGTGACAAGTCCTACATACATACATAGCTTTGAGGGAAGAATATAAGTATTTGGTAAATTGAATATGAATTTGGTTTATTTAAAAGATGTGTTTTATTTTTTAGGAGACAGATTGTTCAGAGAACTGAACCAAGTGCTACTATGTCGGAGTACAACCTATCAGAATGTGAGTTTAACACGTGAATATAAGATCTCAAATGTACTGTAGTCATTTTTCATTTCATTTATTGAATAGAATCTACATATACATATATAAAAGTCTATCTTGTACAACTTTTATGAATATTTCTTGTGATTAAGGTAAACTTTTACTTTTCAAAATGATCTCTTGTGTTTAACATGTAACCACCATGAAGATATATGTACCATAATTATTAGTGTACCTACACCATATTTGTCAAACATTACAAGTTGTTTATACAGGAAAAGTCAGATTTCTTAATTGTTTTTACTAAACGTTTTTACATGACTTTAAGGATTTAGTGTCAACTGCTCTGAGTGCAAAATGAATTTTGTTTATATAAAAGTGCTTTTCTTTATCTGAAAACTGAAATTTCGTTTGAGTAACCTCTAAAGTCTTTTAAGAAATATTACACAATTTTCTTCAGTAAAATTTATATTTTATCAGTTATTTTCCCCTCATGTTTTTTTTCCCATTTGCCTGATCTTGTCACCACTATAAAATAAATGACATAAATCTAAATTACATTTCTTTCTTTCCAAAATCACTATATTGTAGCATGGAACTACAATTATTTTTTTGTAAATAACATAAAGCTTTTAACAGAATATATCTCTTTATACTGAATTTTATTGTTCTTTGAATCCTGTCTAACTAATAATTCTACCACACAAGCGATAAATCGTTTGACAAATATGTAGCTCATGTTATCAGATTGAATTACATAATGTACAAGTTGCTTGTAAGGATACTGCAGATAGAATTTGTCATTATTTTTTTCATTATCTCGCATAACAAGTTTGTAATTTTTTTATAATTTTATAATAAATAATACAAGCAAAGAACAAGAAATGTAGTAGTTAATTGTATCCTTTTGATGATGAAACTTAAACCTTTTTTATGCTAATGCTATTACTTAAATGAATAATTTTTTATTTAAACAAATACTGCACCGAAGAACAGAATAATAACAAGTAAAGAGCAGACAATGCCCTATCATAATTTTTCTGCTTTCTAACTATGTAATAAGTGCTGTTAAAAATTCAGCTAAGATGTTGGTGTGTTTCCTGTGGGAATAAAAGTTGAACTGAAAATGAAGCAGGCAGTTCTCTGTACAGAAAACAGTATAATATATTTAATTTGATAGATTAAAAATTTGGCTTTGTATTGGTTATAATATAAGAGTAAACATCAGATAAAACTATTGGCTATTTGTGAAACAGAATGTAAGAGGTGGTTGTGGCAAGTGTATTTGATTTTCTTGCGTATAGCTCAGTAAACAAATAAGATTTAAGGCTATAACAAATATGCACTGTCTGAATAATAAATATAAGTAATTTACATTAAATTCTGTACTTTTCAGAAGGCTGTTAAATAAATTAGAAGAGGGAATACTTAGAGGAAGTCACAATTCTTGTACTAGGACAGATAGACCATGAAACAAAAATATCCCTTACAAAACTAACTTTGAAACTTATACAACATTAAAAGTTGAGTTGTTAACTGTATTTTGGTGTCAATTTTATTCCTACACATTCATAATAAAGTAATGGCCTGGCGTGGCCAGGTGGGTTAAGGCGTTTGACTCGTAATCCGAGTGTTGCGGGTTCAAATGCTGGCTGCATCAAACATGCTCGCTCTTTCAGCCGCGGCGTGTTATAATGTGATGGTCAATACCACTATTCATTGATAAAAGAGTATCCCAAGAGTTGGCAGTGGGTGGTGATGACTAGCTGCCTTCCCTCTAGTCTTACACTGCTAAATTCAAATTTTTTGCCTACCCTCCCCACTTTTCTCCAGTATCTTTCATTCATCTACTGTTTGAGGCTTTTCTCCATTTCCCTGAGGAGTTTTCAGCAGATACACAAACTCTTCTCTTTATCATGTTGACAAACTTGTCTTTATCAATTCATATATGGCTTTTTTGTTGTTGTGACCTACTTGGTAAGGATGCCCTCCTCTTTCATATCCATCTCCCTTCTGGCATTGTTGAAGCATGGTCAGCCAGCTTTATATATCTGTAGTGCTCATTTGCCACAAATCCTTAAATTCTTCAAGTCCTATCAGAAAGACTTATTTTTATTTTCCTATGTACTTCCTGCTATCCATGAAATCCATTCCTTGCTAGCATCTTTCAGAAGTGGCTCAAAATTTTGTACTTTTTCAACAGTGTCTTTATGTAAATCACCCTTCTCTAGGGTTTTATTTCAGACTGTTAATGGTTCTGAAAATCTCTTGGTATTTTATCATTGATCTCTTCAACCTTAACTACTTCATCAACCATTCTTAGTTCACCATGAAGTCTCTTCTCACATTTCAGTTGGTATTTTGTCCTTGTCTCAGATGCATACCTTCATATCCCTCTCTCTCCAGCTTCCAGATATTACCTTCATTTTGTTCATGGAGGTCAAGTTTTTCAAATTCAGCATTTTATCTTTTGGTCCAGAATTGACATCTTACATGTTTCATCTGCTGATCAAAGCTTTTACTCATTTTCATCATGACCACTGCTTGTGGTTCTATCATTATATAGATGAATGGTTTCTTTAATTTATTCAAACAAACCTCTCTCACTTGTATACATTTTTTTGTAGAGGAGGCTGCTAATGTGGGATTTCTGGTCATGCTGGAGATGTTCTATCTCAATCCCACACAGTATTTGATCCCTTTGTAGGTGTTTTTCAACATCTTCCTCACCAGGAATCTGCCATATCCTCTTCATTTGAGGAATGTGGAACTTTTCATTTCCAAAGCCAACTCTTACCTTTTTCTCCCTGCCAGAAGTCCTCTCTCTATTGTGGGGACATGGATACTTATAGAATCCCTTATGCCCTGCAGTCATGCAGATGTGTTGTGTCTTCAATGGAAGTTGCATAATCAAGTAAATCACTTGCAAGGCAATCTGAACACAACTTTAGTGTCATTCAGTTTGCATTTCTTCTATGAGTGTTTATCAGAGGAGAATGAAGATTATCCAGTGTTAGTTTTTGCAACAGTTTCTTTTCTTCCTACCCTAGTGTTCCACAACTTTCAGATTTTTTACTTAGCTCTTGGTTATCAATATCTATCAATGTGGGCTACAGAAATATCCTTCTGTTTTACCTACTCTCATCACTTTCTTGGTCTCATTTTTTCTCCCCTATTTTGTTCCTTTCATTTGATTTATCCATCTTGTCCAAT
Source organism: Tachypleus tridentatus (assembly GCF_004210375.1). NCBI lineage: Eukaryota > Metazoa > Arthropoda > Merostomata > Xiphosura > Limulidae > Tachypleus > Tachypleus tridentatus. The sequence goes on along the minus strand of NC_134832.1, from coordinate 154,456,623 downwards.
ACCCCAATCTTACTGGAGTCACAATGTTCAACTGAACTGTGCTGTGTCTTTATCAGGATGGTTGAGCTTGAGTACAGTGTTCAACCCACCTATGTTGTGTTTCTATCAAGATGGTTGAGCTTGAGTACAATGTTCAACTAAAAGGAAGAACCAATTTGTAGTATTTATATTTGTGGTGTATGTATATACTTCAGACTGTTGTATTAATACTTATTTCCTGTCATTCAGTGTGGTGTATGTATATACTTCAGACTGTTGTTATTAATACTTATTTCCTGTCATTCAGTGTGGTGTATGTATATACTTCAGACTGTTGTTATTAATACTCATTTCCTGTCATTCAGTGTGGTGTAAGTATATACTTCAGACTGTTATTATTAATACTTATTTCCTGTCATTCAGTGTGGTGTATGTATATACTTCAGACTGTTGTATTAATACTTATTTCCTGTCATTCAATGTGGTGTATGTATATACTTTAGACTGTTGTATTAATACTTATTTCCTGTCATTCAGTGTGGTGTAAGTATATACTTCAGACTGTTGTTATTAATACTTATTTCCTGTCATTCAGTGTGGTGTAAGTATATACTTCAGACTGTTGTTATTAATACTTATTTCCTGTCATTCAGTGTGGTGTAAGTATATACTTCAGACTGTTGTATTAATACTTATTTCCTGTCATTCAGTGTGGTGTATGTATATACTTCAGACTGTTGTTATTAATACTTATTTCCTGTCATTCAGTGTGGTGTAAGTATATACTTCAGACTGTTGTTATTAATACTTATTTCCTGTCATTCAGTGTGGTGTAAGTATATACTTCAGACTGTTGTTATTAATACTTATTTCCTGTCATTCAGTGTGGTGTAAGTATATACTTCAGACTGTTGTATTAATACTTATTTCCTGTCATTCAGTGTGGTGTATGTATATACTTCAGACTGTTGTTATTAATACTTATTTCCTGTCATTCAGTGTGGTGTAAGTATATACTTCAGACTGTTGTATTAATACTTATTTCCTGTCATTCAGTGTGGTGTATGTATATACTTCAGACTGTTGTTATTAATACTTATTTCCTGTCATTCAGTGTGGTGTAAGTATATACTTCAGACTGTTGTATTAATACTTATTTCCTGTCATTCAGTGTGGTGTATGTATATACTTCAGACTGTTGTATTAATACTTATTTCCTGTCATTCAGTGTGGTGTAAGTATATACTTTAGACTGTTGTATTAATACTTATTTCCTGTCATTCAGTGTGGTGTATGTATATACTTCAGACTGTTGTTATTAATACTTATTTCCTGTCATTCAGTGTGGTATGTATATACTTCAGACTGTTGTTATTAATACTTATTTCCTGTCATTCAGTGTGGTGTATGTATATACTTCAGACTGTTGTATTAATACTTATTTCCTGTCATTCAGTGGGGTGTATGTATATACTTCAGACTGTTGTATTAATACTTATTTCCTGTCATTCAGTGTGGTGTAAGTATATACTTCAGACTGTTGTTATTAATACTTATTTCCTGTCATTCAATGTGGTGTATGTATATACTTCAGACTGTTGTATTAATACTTATTTCCTGTCATTCAGTGTGGTGTATGTATATACTTCAGACTGTTGTATTATTCTTATTTACTGTCATTCAGTGTGGTATGTATATACTTCAGACTGTTGTTATTAATACTTATTTCCTGTCATTCAGTGTGGTGTATGTATATACTTCAGACTCTTGTATTAATACTTATTTCCTGTCATTCAGTGTGGTGTATGTATATACTTCAGACTGTTGTATTAATACTTATTTCCTGTCATTCAGTGTGGTGCACGTATATACTTCAGACTGTTGTATTAATACTTATTTACTGTCATTCAGTGTGGTATGTATATACTTCAGACTGTTGTTATTAATACTTATTTCCTGTCATTCAGTGTGGTATGTATATACTTCAGACTGTTGTTATTAATACTTATTTCCTGTCATTCAGTGTGGTGTATGTATATACTTCAGAGTGTTGTATTAATACTTATTTCCTGTCATTCAGTGTGGTGTATGTATATACTTCAGAGTGTTGTATTAATACTTATTTCCTGTCATTCAGTATGGTGTATGTATATACTTCAGACTATTGTATTAATACTTATTTCCTGTCATTCAGTATGGTGTATGTATATATTTCAGACTATTGTATTAATACTTATTTTCTGTCATTCAGTGTGGTGTATGTATATACTTCTACTGTTGTATTAATACTTATTTCCTGTCATTCAGTGTGGTGTATGTATATACTTCAGACTGTTGTATTAATACTTATTTCCTGTCATTCAGTGTGGTGTATGTATATACTTCAGAGTGTTGTATTAATACTTATTTCCTGTCATTCAGTGTGGTGTATGTATGTACTTCAGACTGTTGTATTAATACTTATTTCCTGTCATTCAGTGTAGTGTATGTATATACTTCAGACTGTTGTATTAATACTTATTTCCTGTCATTCAGTGTGGTGTATGTATATACTTCAGACTGTTGTATTAATACTTATTTCCTGTCATTCAGTGTGGTGTATGTATATACTTCAGACTGTTGTATTAATACTTATTTCCTGTCATTCAGTGTGGTGTATGTATATGCTTCAGAGTGTTGTATTAATACTTATTTCCTGTCATTCAGTGTGGTGTATGTATATACTTCAGACTGTTGTGTTATTCTTATTTACTGTCATTCAGTGTGGTATGTATATACTTCAGACTGTTGTTATTAATACTTATTTCCTGTCATTCAGTGTGGTGTATGTATATACTTCAGACTGTTGTATTAATACTTATTTCCTGTCATTCAGTGTGGTGTATGTATATACTTCAGACTGTTGTATTAATACTTATTTCCTGTCATTCAGTGTGGTGCACGTATATACTTCAGACTGTTGTATTAATACTTATTTCCTGTCATTCAGTGTGGTGTATGTATATACTTCAGACTGTTGTATTATTCTTATTTACTGTCATTCAGTGTGGTATGTATATACTTCAGACTGTTGTTATTAATACTTATTTCCTGTCATTCAGTGTGGTATGTATATACTTCAGACTGTTGTTATTAATAATTATTTCCTGTCATTCAGTGTGGTGTATGTATATACTTCAGAGTGTTGTATTAATACTTATTTCCTGTCATTCAGTGTGGTGTATGTATATACTTCAGACTATTGTATTAATACTTATTTCCTGTCATTCAGTGTGGTGTATGTATATACTTCAGACTGTTGTATTAATACTTATTTCCTGTCATTCAGTGTGGTGTATGTATATACTTCAGACTGTTGTATTAATACTTATTTCCTGTCATTCAGTGTGGTGTATGTATATACTTCAGACTGTTGTATTAATACTTATTTCCTGTCATTCAGTGTGGTGTATGTATATACTTCAGACTGTTGTATTAATACTTATTTCCTGTCATTCAGTGTGGTGTATGTATATACTTCAGACTGTTGTATTAATACTTATTTCCTGTCATTCAGTGTGGTGTATGTATATACTTCAGACTGTTGTATTAATACTTATTTCCTGTCATTCAGTGTGGTGTATGTATATACTTCAGAGTGTTGTATTAATACTTATTTCCTGTCATTCAGTGTGGTGTATGTATATACTTCAGACTGTTGTATTAATACTTATTTCCTGTCATTCAGTGTGGTGTATGTATATACTTCAGACTGTTGTATTAATACTTATTTCCTGTCATTCAGTGTGGTGTAAGTATATACTTCAGACTGTTGTTATTAATACTTATTTCCTGTCATTCAGTGTGGTGTAAGTATATACTTCAGACTGTTGTTATTAATACTTATTTCCTGTCATTCAGTGTGGTGTAAGTATATACTTCAGACTGTTGTATTAATACTTATTTCCTGTCATTCAGTGTGGTGTATGTATATACTTCCTGACTGTTGTTATTAATACTTATTTCCTGTCATTCAGTGTGGTGTAAGTATATACTTCAGACTGTTGTATTAATACTTATTTCCTGTCATTCAGTGTGGTGTATGTATATACTTCAGACTGTTGTATTAATACTTATTTCCTGTCATTCAGTGTGGTGTAAGTATATACTTTAGACTGTTGTATTAATACTTATTTCCTGTCATTCAGTGTGGTGTATGTATATACTTCAGACTGTTGTTATTAATACTTATTTCCTGTCATTCAGTGTGGTATGTATATACTTCAGACTGTTGTTATTAATACTTATTTCCTGTCATTCAGTGTGGTGTATGTATATACTTCAGACTGTTGTATTAATACTTATTTCCTGTCATTCAGTGTGGTGTATGTATATACTTCAGACTGTTGTATTAATACTTATTTCCTGTCATTCAGTGTGGTGTAAGTATATACTTCAGACTGTTGTTATTAATACTTATTTCCTGTCATTCAATGTGGTGTATGTATATACTTCAGACTGTTGTATTAATACTTATTTCCTGTCATTCAGTGTGGTGTATGTATATACTTCAGACTGTTGTATTATTCTTATTTACTGTCATTCAGTGTGGTATGTATATACTTCAGACTGTTGTTATTAATACTTATTTCCTGTCATTCAGTGTGGTGTATGTATATACTTCAGACTGTTGTATTAATACTTATTTCCTGTCATTCAGTGTGGTGTATGTATATACTTCAGACTGTTGTATTAATACTTATTTCTTGTCATTCAGTGTGGTGCACGTATATACTTCAGACTGTTGTATTAATACTTATTTCCTGTCATTCAGTGTGGTGTATGTATATACTTCAGACTGTTGTATTATTCTTATTTACTGTCATTCAGTGTGGTATGTATATACTTCAGACTGTTGTTATTAATACTTATTTCCTGTCATTCAGTGTGGTATGTATATACTTCAGACTGTTGTTATTAATACTTATTTCCTGTCATTCAGTGTGGTGTATGTATATACTTCAGAGTGTTGTATTAATACTTATTTCCTGTCATTCAGTGTGGTGTATGTATATACTTCAGAGTGTTGTATTAATACTTATTTCCTGTCATTCAGTATGGTGTATGTATATACTTCAGACTATTGCATTAATACTTATTTCCTGTCATTCAGTGTGGTGTATGTATATACTTCAGACTGTTGTATTAATACTTATTTCCTGTCATTCAGTATGGTGTATGTATATATTTCAGACTATTGTATTAATACTTATTTTCTGTCATTCAGTATGGTGTATGTATATACTTCAGACTGTTGTATTAATACTTATTTCCTGTCATTCAGTGTGGTTTATGTATATACTTCAGACTGTTGTATTAATACTTATTTCCTGTCATTCAGTATGGTGTATGTATATACTTCAGACTGTTGTATTAATACTTATTTCCTGTCATTCAGTGTGGTTTATGTATATACTTCAGACTGTTGTATTAATACTTATTTCCTGTCATTCAGTGTGGTGTATGTATATACTTCAGACTGTTGTATTAATACTTATTTCCTGTCATTCAGTGTGGTGTATGTATATACTTCAGACTGTTGTATTAATACTTATTTCCTGTCATTCAGTGTGGTGTATGTATATACTTCAGACTGTTGTATTAATACTTATTTCCTGTCATTCAGTGTGGTGTATGTATATACTTCAGAGTGTTGTATTAATACTTATTTCCTGTCATTCAGTGTGGTATGTATATACTTCAGACTGTTGTTATTAATACTTATTTCCTGTCATTCAGTGTGGTGTATGTATATACTTCAGACTGTTGTATTAATACTTATTTCCTGTCATTCAGTGTGGTGTATGTATATACTTCAGACTGTTGTATTAATACTTATTTCCTGTCATTCAGTGTGGTGCACGTATATACTTCAGACTGTTGTATTAATACTTATTTCCTGTCATTCAGTGTGGTGTATGTATATACTTCAGACTGTTGTATTATTCTTATTTACTGTCATTCAGTGTGGTATGTATATACTTCAGACTGTTGTTATTAATACTTATTTCCTGTCATTCAGTGTGGTATGTATATACTTCAGACTGTTGTTATTAATACTTATTTCCTGTCATTCAGTGTGGTGTATGTATATACTTCAGAGTGTTGTATTAATACTTATTTCCTGTCATTCAGTGTGGTGTATGTATATACTTCAGACTGTTGTATTAATACTTATTTCCTGTCATTCAGTGTGGTGTATGTATATACTTCAGACTGTTGTATTAATACTTATTTCCTGTCATTCAGTGTGGTGTATGTATATACTTCAGAGTGTTGTATTAATACTTATTTCCTGTCATTCAGTGTGGTATGTATATACTTCAGACTGTTGTATTAATACTTATTTCCTGTCATTCAGTGTGGTGTATGTATATACTTCAGACTGTTGTATTAATACTTATTTCCTGTCATTCAGTGTGGTGTATGTATATACTTCAGACTGTTGTATTAATACTTATTTCCTGTCATTCAGTGTGGTGCACGTATATACTTCAGACTGTTGTATTAATACTTATTTCCTGTCATTCAGTGTGGTGTATGTATATACTTCAGACTGTTGTATTATTCTTATTTACTGTCATTCAGTGTGGTATGTATATACTTCAGACTGTTGTTATTAATACTTATTTCCTGTCATTCAGTGTGGTATGTATATACTTCAGACTGTTGTTATTAATACTTATTTCCTGTCATTCAGTGTGGTGTATGTATATACTTCAGAGTGTTGTATTAATACTTATTTCCTGTCATTCAGTGTGGTGTATGTATATACTTCAGAGTGTTGTATTAATACTTATTTCCTGTCATTCAGTATGGTGTATGTATATACTTCAGACTATTGTATTAATACTTATTTCCTGTCATTCAGTGTGGTGTATGTATATACTTCAGACTGTTGTATTAATACTTATTTCCTGTCATTCAGTATGGTGTATGTATATATTTCAGACTATTGTATTAATACTTATTTTCTGTCATTCAGTATGGTGTATGTATATACTTCAGACTGTTGTATTAATATTTATTTCCTGTCATTCAGTGTGGTTTATGTATATACTTCAGACTGTTGTATTAATACTTATTTCCTGTCATTCAGTATGGTGTATGTATATACTTCAGACTGTTGTATTATTCTTATTTACTGTCATTCAGTGTGGTATGTATATACTTCAGACTGTTGTTATTAATACTTATTTCCTGTCATTCAGTGTGGTATGTATATACTTCAGACTGTTGTTATTAATACTTATTTCCTGTCATTCAGTGTGGTGTATGTATATATTTCAGAGTGTTGTATTAATACTTATTTCCTGTCATTCAGTATGGTGTATGTATATACTTCAGACTATTGTATTAATACTTATTTCCTGTCATTCAGTGTGGTGTATGTATATACTTCAGACTGTTGTATTAATACTTATTTCCTGTCATTCAGTATGGTGTATGTATATATTTCAGACTATTGTATTAATACTTATTTTCTGTCATTCAGTGTGGTGTATGTATATACTTCTACTGTTGTATTAATACTTATTTCCTGTCATTCAGTGTGGTGTATGTATATACTTCAGACTGTTGTATTAATACTTATTTCCTGTCATTCAGTGTGGTGTATGTATATACTTCAGAGTGTTGTATTAATACTTATTTCCTGTCATTCAGTGTGGTGTATGTATGTACTTCAGACTGTTGTATTAATACTTATTTTCTGTCATTCAGTGTGGTGTATGTATATACTTCAGACTGTTGTATTAATACTTATTTCCTGTCATTCAGTGCTCATATTTCTTTTTTCCAGCAAATAAAGATAGAGTGAAACTTCATGAACTTTTATCTAGCCTTAAACAAATATCGAGCCACACTACTATTAAAAAACAACTTCGGTCAGCTGCCAGGAAGAGTAAGACCTTAGATTCTCCACTCCCAACAGCTCAAGTTGAGAGGGTATGTGGATAAGTTGTTTCACAAGTATTTTTGGTAGTATAAACATGGCAGAACGTAGACTTCAATGGACCAGTCCTGCCTGTTGCTTGTAGAGTTAGCGAGGGTGCTTTAATGTTATCCTGTTTTAATATAATTCACAACTTAATTAATTTAGTACACTTATAGCTACTTTAACATTTAATTTATTTTGTTTTCACTTTACAATTGTTTGTCAAATTTTCTTTATCTCTTATTTTTCTGAGCTAATAATTATTCAGTCTTACAAATTTATCATAGATAAAACTTGCATACTAGAAATATGTACACAGTTGTATACATGTGTTTCAATAGTTATATTGATAAACTATGGATCTAAAGATTTAAGTAATTAACCATTTGTGGATAAAACTTTACAAATCATGTGCACCCACAATGACTAGGTTTTATATCAGGTAGCCAGTTAAGAATATTTGTTTTACAATATATATATATATATATATATATAGAGAGAGAGAGAGAGTTAAATATGTTAGGTAATTTTTGGTGACATGTTTTATGAGAGTAATTGGTAGTTACTCATGTTGAAAATGATGTGTTAAAAAGGCTGTAGAAATTCTCTAGAATGTATTTAAGATTTTTGTGTTCACATTGTATGTTCTTGTTTTCCAAAAATATATTTTGCTTCCTTTTGTATTGGGAGATTTAGCATTAATTGTTGTTTATACATGTATAATGTATTAATGTAACATGTTATTGGATACTTCAACGTATGTTGGGAAGGACAAACAGGTGTATTGTATATAGATTTTTTTAATATGAAGATTTCAGTTAATTTTAACAAAAGTTGCTTTAACCATAATTTGTTTAATATCATTTCCTTCATGTATTCTGTGACTACTGTGTCTGTTAAAACGTGGGAACCTTTAACTGATTTTTTCTATCTGAAATGGATTTTATTATATACTGACTGAAATACCCATCCCCTGGAAGGAATTTATGTAAGTTCACTTTAAAAAAAAGTTATCTTAGGACAAGAAAAATTGCTTTCCTTATATGTAATTTTAAAATAAAACACCCATAAAAACTACAAACACAAAATTTGAAACTGCAAACTTACATATATATCTATGTGGACCCAACAAACCTTCATGTCAAAGTTGAAGATTTATTAACAGGGAGTGAAGTAGTGGTAAAAGAATGGAATAAAATCCTAAAAATGGAAAACTGAGAATTTGTGTATATCTCCCCATAGAGCATCCATATCAGTTTTGATGAATATCCATCTACACCCTTATTAGTGTTAGTGGTTATGTAGATATACAAAAGACAGTATTATACTTATATAGATTTATGAGATAGAATATCTTGAAATAAGAATAACAAACAATAATGTAAATTTTTTCCTCTCATGTATATTTTTCCAGATAAAACGTAGCTTGGCTTTCGAGAAAGTGAAGAAAGACCTTTCCAAATGGGACCCTGTTGTGGAGAAGAATAGATTTGTGAGTAAAGTTTTGAACTCAGCAAAGTTTCAAATAGTGCAGCATGAAAAACATCTTGATTACTAAGTGAACATAGTTCTTGAGTGTTGATAAGGTTATCAGATACTGTGTTGTTTTAAAGTAGTATACCTAGTTCTTAAATCTATACAATTACTTTATCTACATGTACAGCTTAAAACTTGTGTACAGTCATGTATATATACACAATTACTTTATCTACATGTACAGCTTAACTTGTGTGCAGTCATGTATATATACACAATTACTTTATCTACATGTACAGCTTAAAACTTGTGTACAGTCATGTATATATACACAATTACTTTATCTACATGTACAGCTTAAAACTTGTGTACAGTCATGTATATATACACAATTACTTTATCTACATGTACAGCTTAAAACTTGTGTACAGTCATGGAAATATACATGGTGTATATATACAAACAAGAGTTGCAAACAATAAAGAATATCAGGTAAATGGTAAATTTATTAAAGATTGTCATAAAAAGTCATTAGTATTAACATGTGGACCTTTGTTTTACACCGGTCTTTACTTGATTCTGCTCTACATTATTTCAGTGTACAGTGGTGGAACATTGTTCAAGTGTTTGTCATTGTTCTCCATAATTCAACAGTATTGTTTTATCAGTGTTTATTGCCTACAGCTTTAAGAGTTTTCATACTGAGGCTTTGTTCCAAACCATGTTTATAAGTGTTCCATTTGCCCCTTTACTACCAAAACATCATTTGTTGAATGTGTGGGATCATTGTCTTTTTTGAAGATTGGTCTCTTTCCAATGAGTCATGTTCCTCAGGAAATGTCATGAGAAATTAGAATGTTTGTAACACAGGGCTGCAATAGCTTTATGGTCTTGATTTTATTGTTCTACTGTAATTTCTATGTGCTGAATTAGGAAATATGCATTTTTATTCACCACTTATAGATTGTTTACAAAACATAATGTACTTTTTTACATAACTGAATCAATTTAGTTGAAACTGGGTCACATTTTACTATGTTTAAAATGTTAATAACCACTGGCTGTAGATTTCTATAGACCAGTTGCGACATAGTCATATTGATCATTTCAGAACCCATGAGAAACACACCGTTATCATATAAACAGTTAGCAGAATTGTTATATATAGATATAGCATTTGCTTGTTTGTGGAATTTCACATTATCACATTATTATTTTTTCAATGTTATTTATTCAATAAATAACAAGAGGCAACAAGAGGTTGTTACTCAAACATATTTTGTTATATTTATGGTAAAGAGACAGACAAAACAGCAGAATTCTTCCAAAAATAGTATTACACATATTTTCAAATAAAACTTGCGAACAAAGAAATCATTGGCTTTAGACAGAGTTTGCATCATTTGTATCAAAGAGCTAACCCTTTTGCAACTGGTCACAGGTTGAAGGCCATGTGATCTTATTTATTGACTTACATTTAAAATTTTATTGAACTACTGTGTTTTTGAATTTATGTCAATAAGTTTGGTATCAAGTTACAGATTATAACTGAAACTTTAATACTATGTCTGAATTAATTTCTTAATTTTCAAGAACACGTAAATATCAATTTTTGTGAGTCGTGGTATGTTGAATGCAGCATTAGTTAAAATTAGGTGTCAAAATACTAAGTATATTAGTTTTTGCACAAATTAGGAACACAAATTACCAATATTGACAAACTAGAATATAAATAAGAAACTTGTATCTTTTTATTTTGCTGAGATATGGTCTGTGTACTAAATCAAACACATTGGTCCTTTCATCTCCTTCCATTTTTGGAAATGGTCCTTATATTTCTTTAATATATGATGTGAATAACCAATCATCAGCTTAGAATGCTCTCTCTAGTGGTTTTCTTAGCTACTTCAATCTGTGAAAAGGCTAACATGTTCTTTCTGACTACGATTTCAAGGAGGTAAGTTGTGTGTTTTGTTTGCTAGAAGTTTCATATTTTTGTTGGATGTAAATATAACCTTATTATTAAGCGTAATGAATTGTAGTGGAATTGTATGGTATCAATATAGTTTTTTTATGATTTGTTTGGCTACTCAACTGTACACATAAAACCTTAAAGTTTATTTGATATCCTTCATGTGTAAAATTTGAAAAGGCTTAGCTAGCAGCCTATGTCCAGCAGCAACTGAGTTTAAGGGTTGTAGGTAAGACAGGTTTGCTCTATTTCTTTATTTATTGTTCTTTATTTAAAAAGTTTAATAATGTTTCTAAATAGTAATAACCTATATACATACATATGTAATGTATAATAATTTAAATGTTATTTTATATTACATTATAGTAATTCACTAAATGTAGCCATGACAAGGGTCACTTTATAAAGGCTAAAGGTCAGTTTTATATTAATGGATATGATAATGAGTTTACGTGCACCATGTCAATGCAAGGTGTGTAATATTAGTTAGGGACAATGGGAAGGTCAGTATAAGAAAAAAATAATAAACATAGAATGTTGTGAGACTTAAGTTACTTAGACTAAACATTTGTGTTATAATATTTAGATCAGCAAAACCTAGAATGAAGGAACGTAATAACCACAGAGAACTGTAAAATACTGATCTGTGTAAAATAACCCACGTTGTCAGAGAAAAATATACACTAAATTAGAATAAGAGGAAAACGATAGGATTTTAGTTTCAGATGAGAAAAAGAAAGATACAAGAAACCTTCTACACTATTCACCTAACTGACAACAGGTAACCTAACATGGAAGTCAGTAACATATTCCAACTGCTAGTTGATGAAGGTTTTAATGGGAGGAACAACCCCATCTAGAATATCTACAATCAAGTTCTGGTCAAAACCAACACAGAAACAGTTCTTAGAATTTCTTTGAAGAAGACAGCAGATTGACAGTTGAAATTTAGGATCAAACTTTAGAAATTACTGCTAAACATTCTTTATGGCTAAACTCCCAACTATATCCAACCATCTCTCAAACTAAAGTTTCAAAATGTATTATACCCAGACAAAGGCCTAGAATATTCTACACACCATGAGATATTATAGTGCAGTAATACTCAATTAAAACAGTGAGAGAAACTTGGAAGTTGTAGGAACATGACACAAGAGTATAACAATCATTTCAAAACTAGTGAACTACTTATGCACAATTAGTAAACAGTTATGTACACAAACTTGCAATAAGCTATTGCTTCTCAAAATAAATTTAACACTCACATTAAACTTACACTGAAACATTTATGCATATCGAATAGATAGTGGTATTCTTGAGGACAAGAAACCCACTTGAAATAAAAATGTATTTCAGAATGGCTGGTATGGGTATTAACACTATTACTAATAAAGCAGAGAACTTGAAGATGACCTGGCAAGGTCAAAACATTGTTCTCTGTTTTAGTAGTAAAGGTGTTAATGCCCATACAAGCCATTCTGAGACAGTGATACTAAATTGTTTGGTCCCATTAAAATGTTTTTTTTTAAGTACTTACTTTAAAGATTTATGCATATTGCTTTGTTTTCTGCTAATTCAGTAATGTGTATTTCTACATGTTATGTAGTTATTGATTTTGCATCAGTTTCTAATGAGTAGCTAATAAATGGGCTTTAAAACTTTAAACAAATAAGTATAATGTGAAATTTGCTGAAGTGAAAGTTTCTAGCATTACTGATGTATTTAGATTACTGGACTAAGTATTGTCTGTAATGTGGGTTGTTGACCACACCTTATATGGTATTGAAGAAATCTATATTTGTTTATTACTGTAGTGATACTAAAATTATTTGCCAGATCAATTTGCTTGTTTAATTTCTATACTTTTATAAACATCACAAACATTAAAATGATTGTAATATAAGACAGCTATACATGTTAATATCTTTGGCTTTTTTCAGGCAGAACAAATTGTCTACCCTTTAAAACAACCAAGCTTTAGTTTAGTGCCAGCAGCAACATTTGTAAAAAGATTCCAGGTGAGAACATTACAGAAGTTTTGTTTTCATTTCTTTCTTCATATACGATGTTACCGGTAACATTCAAGTGTGACAAAATAATCCTAAATATTCCTAATACCACCACCCCATGTGTGTTTATCAGTTCTAACATCAACAGTTGTTTTTGTGTAACAATCTGTTGACCCAGTTTTGTAATGAACTGATTTTGTATTTTAATTACTATTAGTTAATAAAACCTTAAATTTATAACAATTATGTTCAAGTAATTCTATTTCAATCTTAGTAATAGTAACATCTAAAAACAAGTGATATGGTTTATTAAAGTAATCTTATATTGGTCTGTATAGGTGATGGTTACAAGATGTTTTACATTGTTGAAAGATATACTAGGTGATGGTTACAAAGTAGGTAATGAAAATTATATTAGGTGTTGGTTACAAAGTGGGTAATGAAATTAATACTAGTTGATGGTTACAGAACGTTTTACATTCATAAAAGCAATGCTAGGTGATGGTTATAAAATGGTTTTTGGTGATAAGAACTGTATTTGTAGCCCACCAGCTGCAGGAAAAGTTTTTAAAGAAAGTGGCAGCAATCTTTATTAGTGGTCAAACATTAGTGAGGAACAGTGGTTGCTGTGAAGTGGTAATAAGGGAAGGAGTAGCAGTTAGATGTGATAAAAAGAGGGAAGTCTTGGTGGTGATAGTTAACAAGAAAACACTACAGAAGCTTCAAACAAACTTTACAAGCAGTGGTTAGACCATTTCTTTACAGAGCAGAAACATGGGCTATTATAAGAACACAGGAAAGTTATGTATAAAGAAAAGATGAAAATGTCACGATGGATTTTGGGAAGAAGAGCAGTAAGTGAAGACATGAAGAGGAGATGGTTTGGAGAGGTAGTAAGAAGGATGTGCAGTGAGAAGAGCATAGGAAATGTCAGGTATGATGTAGAGTAAGACAGAGAATACAGTGAAAGGAAGGCAGTGGAACTGAAATGATGTACAGGACAATAATTTGGAGAAGGAAGACCCAAGCAGCTGACCACTTACCAGAATGGAATTAAGACCATAAGAAACAGTAAAGTAATTAACAACTCTTTCTGATGCAAAATATTTATGCAATGAAACCATTAAAATGTGTTTAATTTAAGGTTTAATATTAAAAAGCCAGAGCTATTTCTTGTACATAATAACAAAGGGAAGAAGAAATATGGATCAACTTGGGGTACCAGGTTCATCTGGAGAGAGACTTGGAACAAGTTGTACCCCAGCAATGGGAAGCAAAGTTTAATGTGATGTATCAGTTGAGAGTTCACAAACATAAAGATCTAAGTCATAATCTGTCCTTGTGCTTCATACATCATAAATCTCCAGCTGGAAAAGTGAAACAAGCTGCACGTACACTGGATGTTTTCATGTCATATCTTTTGAACTGTCACATACCTCAAGCAGTTAAAGAATGATACTAGGATTCATGAGATTCCATACTAAGTTGTGATGTACAAGTTGCTGAATGCAGTACATATAGAATTCTGTGTGATTGGACTATTGGAATAAGTAGTATGAACTATTGCCCTCAAATGTTAAACAGATTATTGAAAGTAAACAGGGAAGTGGATTATACTTTGGACATCAGAGTTTAATGTCAGAGCTCTTTGCAATTGAAGGTATGCTACAGGTCTATTATAATCTGTTAGTGCATGGCTGGATGTGACAACATGGACTATAATGACTTTATGGCTCCAAAATTGTTTTAATATAAGATATTCAACCTCTGTAGTGGTTTTACTGCATGCAGAAGTGTTCCAACATTTCATAATAAAGTTGCATGTATTAGCACTTTATATTACTTTCAATAGTTGGGTGATTACAGACAAGACTGATTTCCAAATGTTTTATGCCTTTTTTCTGGTGAGAGTGTATAATTTTGTTTACCACAAAATTCAAATACTTTTAAAACTGAACCAAAACTTAGCTTTACATTTTTTTCCTAACATTAAACTTCTATTGAAATGCATAAATTTTAATTATAAAAATATCTGAAACTCTTACAGACTTCACCACTCTAAATAAATATAATTACACTTGTTATTTTTATTTTTTATAATGTTCTTTCTATTTGTACAGTTGACACTACTCAACAAAGATGACTGAAATGTTCTTAAAGCTAGGCTGTGTTTGTTTTTTCACCAAGTTTTTGTTGTCATATTTACTTGGGTTGTGACTGTTTTGTTCCAAGTTAAAACATAAGTTAACTGTTTCAAGGGAAAGTCACAACTATGTTAATCCCTTTTAACACCAACAACAAAGATAATACAAAAACTGCACTCATTTTCATAATGAAAGCTATTTTTGTTATAGACTAAAACTCCGCTGGAACTGGAAGTGGCCAAAATGCTTGGTGAAAGTTCAAATGTTATCACTCAGGACAAAGAGCTAACACAAGCCGAGGAAGAAGCACTGAAAGCCATGAGCCTGGAGGAAGTATGCATGTTTTGGTTCCTTGTTTTCTTAAAAAAAAAAATTGTAACTCAACACCAGAATTAAATGTGAAAAATATTATTATTGTTAATTGTTAGCATTATTTTTGTCTTTCCACAGTGTTTTTCAACCTTTTATTTTCACTCATTAGAAAGCTTAATTTTAAAGTTTAGTTCATAAACTTAAATCACTATACTTTTTTGACACACAAACATAGTTTTTATACTTTTAATATCCTGTGGAATTCTTTACCTGAAAGGTTCATTTGATGTGAATTACATGACTAAACTGTTCACACTGTCTAATATTGTGACTTGGTATGTATAACATTTAATTGTATAGTGATGTAAATTTTTATTTAATGAAAAAATAACTTGAATGACTACTAAATGGCTCTTAATGTATTTGTAAAAGAAATGTTAACATAATGTCGTACTTAAAACAAATGTCACATTACTTGCCAATATTCAACATTTTTGGCACATGTAAAGGATAGTCTTATGTTGAAAATTGTGTTTTTCCTTGTTTAAATATGAGCAGGTGACACACGTTTTGTGTACATGTGTCATTGTCTATAGTATCATTTTGTTTTTGTTTAAGGTCATTGTCAGTTAGGATTTTAAGAAACAATGGGTGGGTTTTTGATGGTAGATTTAGTGGTAGGTATTGTGTAATTGTTAAGTATAATATTTTTGACCTCCTTATTAGTCTAATGATGTGTTATACAAGTGGAATATGATAGGTGTGTTCTTTCTTGGTAGGGATGAGTGTTTGTTTATGGATGTATGTGAAATAAATGTGGTGGCTACATCAAGGATGAGACAATTTTCATCTGTCTACATATAAACACACCACAGATATATGAGGAAAGAATGCAACTTTCAACATAACAGTCCTAAAGAACACTTAGATAATATTGAACTGTAAAACCAAGACTTGCCTATAGGTAAACATTTAACTGTGAACAAATATTGAGAATGACTAGAAAGAAGATTAACCTATAGTCTGGGGACACTATATTCACGTGATTTAAATGAACACTTTTCTTTCTTATAAATTCTAATTTATTCCATATTTTGTTTCAATTGTAATTTCAATATTCTATTTCATTCATTTTTGGCATGTAATGTTTATGTAAAAGTGTAATTTTACATAGAATTCCATTCTCAACATTCAAAGTCCCACAAACACAATTTTGTTACATTCTCAATATGCATTTTTGTTGTAAATTCCATGATCTGATGAAGAGTGCTGGTTGAAAACTTCAAAATAAAAATATACAAACTTGGCAGTTGGTTAACCTGTTCTTTTGATCTGGTACCTTCTTTTACCATCCATATTTACTTTGATTGAAGAATGCCCTCAATTTTGTATTTCTTCATTGTATAAGTTCAACAGTCTAGTATTTTTGAAGTTGTAATATCTGTATAGGTCAGTTCAGTTAGCTTACAAAGAGAATTATTAATTAAAAATGTTAAAATGTACAGTTATATTTTTTACATTTATTTATATATTTCTTTCCAAAACATTGAAATTTCAAGTCATGGTGTAAGGATTACACAGAAGAAATGAATGTTTAAGAATAAAAATGTAACTTGTATTTACTTATTTCTTTCCATTTTCTATGCTTTAGCTCATGAAAATGTTGAAAAACATACTTTATGTGTGATCTATCACACCCAGCATTGTACACTCCACAGTATTTGTTGATTGGAGAAGGCAAGGTAGCAGAACTGAGGATTGATATTTTGAAATTGCAAAGCGTTTATGTTGAACTCCACTGTGCTTTTTGGTTATTTTTATGTGCTGGAAAGTAAACATTTAAACTTGTCAAACACACAACTGATTACTATAAAAACAAAAGTTTTATTTTTCTTGTAAGTTCTAGCCCACTGGTCAGAAATTTGGTGTTTAGAAACTTGTTGGTGTAACACACTTTTACAAGGAAGAAAGTTTTGTTACCATAGAGGAAAAATTAAATAAGACTAATTGTTTATTATTAAGATTTTGTGAATTATGATTCAACTAGAAATGTAATACATAATAAAAATATGTTTTGTGTAATAATCATCTTTGTTCACACACTTACTTTTTAGGCCCAAGAAAGACACAGAGAACTCCAGAAAGCTCGTGCTCTCTTATCATACAGAGAAGCAAAAGCTAGAAGACGGAATAAAATAAAAAGCAAGAAGTAAGGGGTACTAAATAGAACATGGTTGTTGTTGTTTCATGTGTTCAAAAGGGTATTAAGTAAGGGTACTAAATAGAACATGGTTGTTGTATCATGTGTTGAAAAGGGTATTAACTAAGGGGTACAAAATAGAGCATTGTTGTTGTATCATGTGTTCAAAAGGGTATTAAGTATGGGGTACTAAATAGAGCATGGTTGTTGTTGTATCGTGTTCAAAAGCGTATTAAGTATGGGGTACTAAATAGAGCATTGCTGTTGTATCATGTGTTCAAAAGGGTATTAAGTAAGGGGTACTAAATAGAACATGGTTGTTGTATCGCGGTTCAAAAAGGGTATTAAGCAGGGGTACTAAATAGAACATGGTTGTTGTATCATGTGTTCAAAAGGGTATTAAGTATGGGGTACTAAATAGAGCATGGTTGTTGTTGTATCGTGTTCAAAAGCGTATTAAGTATGGGGTACTAAATAGAGCATGATTGTTGTTGTATCGTGTGTTCAAATGGGTATTTTCTGTACATGTTGAGATCACTTCTTTAACATACTATTGTTACTTCTAAAGTTCAAAAACATAAACTTCACAAAGAATGAAAAATGAATAAAACTAAAAGTCAGAAGTGATAATCCTGTGTAATTGCATTCTGAGTTACTGTTCCATTGATGTAACTAATTCATACTCATTACCCTGCAGATTGTTTGTATTCATTATATTGAATCTTGTTCAATACTTATTACGTTGATGCTGATTCATACCGATTATATTGAAGCTTGTTTGTATTCATGTTTAAGTTTGTTTGTATTCATAATTAAGGATATTTATATTCGTATTTAAGGTTATTTTTATTCATATTTAAGCTTGTTTTTACTCATATTTAAGGACTTTTGTCAAATGTTATTTTTTCAAATGACTACTAAGATGTGTAAGCATCAAGTGGACTGAACTTTTTCTTCGTAAACAAAGAAAAGAAATTTGAAAACATCAGTTTATTTTGAAGCAGAAAAACTTGGTAATAATCTGCTTGACCATTATTCAGTGTATCAGTGAATAGTGAGGACAAATCAAGATTCGTTTTTGCTCTCTCTTGACCAATAAATTTTCAAATTAACCTCTTACTTAGGTGTAACTCATGCATCTGTTGTTTCTATTCCCAACTTCCATGTAACCATACTTTGATATGGGATTTTCACAATTAATCTCATGACATACAGTTTCTGGAGACTTTAATAAGATGCATAGTATATGACTCATTTATAAACATTTTTATATTTTCAGTGATAATATAAAATGACAAGCCATGGAATAGTTAGTTATATATTAAATAGTTATGTAAATAGAATTTTAATATATAATAAAAACTCTGAACACAAGTGTAGCCATACTCAATATTTCTAGTCTTACGATTGGTACTAGCTGGCTCAAAAATGTATGGAATGTAACTTATTTTAAAGACTAGTCTTGGAATTATAAATTTTATTAGAAGAAAAACCTCCAGTGTAGTCATCACTAAAAATATCTTTTATTTATAAGACTGATGTAAAATATTTATTTTGATTGGTAGTAGTTTGGCTTCTGCTATATATTTTGTTCTGTAAACCATAAAGTATGAGAAATTATTTGATTCAATTTTTATTCCACATTCTGAACTTCACTTTCTGTTAAAAGGTTTTAGAATTACTTAATTATGAATTTCTTACTGTTACAATATGTGGTATTTAGGTTATCAATGTTACAAATGTGTTACTTTTTGTGTTTCTTTAATTTTGGCTAAGAATAACAAACATTGAGTTCTAAGGAAGGCCAAATAAATAAGTATAAATTATTGGCAGTATTTTGCTTTCACTTTCTAATTAAAAAATTTATATTTAAATGTCTTTCAAGTTTGAAAGCCTGTATTTTTTTGTGATAAAGGTTGGTACATAAATTGTTAGTTTAAAACATTGTTGAATGTGCTTTTATTGATTCATTGAAAAGCTATGACATTAGAAAGATCATTTTATCTGTATTATAACACTTTTATAATTTGTTTGATTTATGTGAAACTAGCATATAACTATATATTTAAAAATTACATTAGATATCATCGAATATTGAAACGAGAACGTTTGAAAAAAGATTTAAAAGAGTTTGAAGAGTTAAATAAAACAGATCCTGAACTAGCACTGGAGAAACTGGAAGATTTGGAACGACAAAGAATTTTGGTAAATTAACATGTATTACCATTTTGATAAGTACAATTGTTTTTTATTTCTGCATTGTTTTTGTGTTAAGACTAAATATAATGCTAATGATTTGAAAATTGAAAATTTGAGTAAGCTAGTACATAAGCAATGAGGTTCAAATTATATAGATTGCACATGTGAAGGCCTAACTAATACTTAATGGTTAGGTACTTCTGTTTTCATATTTATTAAAGGTTGTGTCATATGCTCAGCCAATTCTGACATTCTCTTCTTTACTTAATGGTTAGGTACTTCTGTTTTCATATTTATTAAAGGTTGTGTCATATGCTCAGCCAATTCTGACATTCTCTTCTTTACTTAATGGTTAGGTACTTCTGTTTTCATATTTATTAAAGGTTGTGTCATATGCTCAGCCAATCTCGACATTCTCTTCTTTACTTAATGGTTAGGTACTTCTGTTTTCATATTTATTAAAGGTTGTGTCATATGCTCAGCCAATTTGGACATTCTCTTCTTTACTTAATGGTTAGGTACTTCTGTTTCATATTTATTAAAGGTTGTGTCATATGCTCAGCCAATTCGACATTCTCTTCTTTACTTAATGGTTAGGTACTTCTGTTTTCTTATTTATTAAAGGTTGTGTCATATGCTCAGCCAATTCGACATTCTCTCTCTTTACTTAATGGTTAGGTACTTCTGTTTTCATATTTATTAAAGGTTGTGTCATATGCTCAAATAATCTGGACATTCTCTTCTTTACTTAATGGTTAGGTACTTCTGTTTTCATATTTATTAAAGGTTGTGTCATATGCTCAGCCAATCTGGACATTCTCTTCTTTACTTAATGGTTAGGTACTTCTGTTTTCATATTTATTAAAGGTTGTGTCATATGCTCATGCCAATTCTGACATTCTCTTCTTTACTTAATGGTTAGGTACTTCTGTTTTCATATTTATTAAAGGTTGTGTCATATGCTCAGCCAATTCGGACATTCTCTTCTTTACTTAATGGTTAGGTACTTCTGTTTTCATATTTATTAAAGGTTGTGTCATATGCTCAGCCAATTCGACATTCTCTTCTTTACTTAATGGTTAGGTACTTCTGTTTTCATATTTATTAAAGGTTGTGTCATATGCTCAGCCAATTGGACATTCTCTTTACTTAATGGTTAGGTACTTCTGTTTTCATATTTATTAAAGGTTGTGTCATATGCTCAGCCAATTCGGACATTCTCTTCTTTACTTAATGGTTAGGTACTTCTGTTTTCATATTTATTAAAGGTTGTGTCATATGCTCAGCCAATTCGGACATTCTCTTCTTTATAATAAAATTTTTTCTAGTTCTTGTTGATGTTTACAATTTTCTTGCATAAATCGGTAACAACTGTATGACATCAGTACCTATTATTACTGTAATTAATGTGTACCCTGCTAAATCACATGAGATGTTGGGATTGCTGCCCAAAATTTTGTTAACAGTAAGGGTGCTCAGCTAAACAAACAGTAAGCTATAGTGATATCCAGGTTGATTTGTAGTTTCATTCTAAGGGTACCCAGCAAAAGAAATAGTTAGCTATACTGATATCCAGGTTGATTTGTAGTTTCATTCTAAGTGTATAACTTGCTTTGGTTGAAAACTGATCTCTCCCTCATATTGGTTTTGTGGTTTCATTCTAAGTGTGTTGCTTACCTTGAATGGAAACTAATATCTCTTCTCATAGTGTGGTTTTGTGGTTTCATTCTAAGTGTGTTGCTTGCTTTGAATGGAAACTAATACCTCTTCTCATAGTGTGGTTTTGTGGTTTCATTCTAAGTGTGTTGCTTGCTTTGAATGGAAACTGATACCTCTTCTCATAGTGTGGTTTTGTGGTTTCATTCTAAGTGTGTTGCTTGCTTTGAATGGAAACTAATACCTCTTCTCATAGTGTGGTTTCATTCTAAGTGTGTTGCTTGCTTTGAATGGAAACCAATACCCTTCTCATAGTGTGGTTTTGTTCTAAGTGTGTTGCTTGCTTTGAATGGAAACCAATACCTCTTCTCATAGTGTGGTTTTGTTCTAAGTGTGTTGCTTGCTTTGAATGGAAACTAATACCTCTTCTCATAGTGTGGTTTCATTCTAAGTGTGTTGCTTGCTTTGAATGGAAACTAATACCTCTTCTCATAGTGTGGTTTTGTTCTAAGTGTGTTGCTTGCTTTGAATGGAAACTAATACCCCTCTCTCATAGTGTGGTTTTGTGGTTTCATTCTAAGTGTGTTGCTTGCTTTGAATGGAAACTAATACCTCTTCTCATAGTGTGGTTTTGTTCTAAGTGTGTTGCTTGCTTTGAATGGAAACTAATACCTCTTCTCATAATGTGGTTTTGTGGTTTCATTCTAAGTGTGTTGCTTGCTTTGAATGGAAACTAATACCTCTTCTCATAGTCTGGTTTTGTGGTTTCATTCTAAGTGTGTTGCTTGCTTTGAATGGAAACTAATACCTCTTCTCATAGTCTGGTTTTGTGGTTTCATTCTAAGTGTGTTGCTTGCTTTGAATGGAAACTAATACCTCTTCTCATAGTCTGGTTTTGTGGTTTCATTCTTAGTGTGTAGCTTTGAATGGAAACCAATTCCACTCTTCACAGTGTGGCTAGTATTGTGTTGAAAATAAGTATAGTAGATAGTATGGTTTGGTTTTCTTGTTGAATGTTGGTGAAGACATTCGAGAAACAGCTTTCAGGTAATTGAACCTTAACCTTCAAATATTTTGATAGTACATGTAAACAGCCTTTCTGATAGTCTTTGATCTTGTCATGTAGCCCTCCTGATGAGTTTGGGTATTGAATAAAATACCTCTTGGGCAATGTATTGTGAGTTAGAAGATGTTAAAATTGCACACATTTGATATGAACTGTTTAAAGAAATAATTAAGATGATTTTAATTAGTAAAAATTGGTAGTGTAACTCAGACACGTTAGATGTTACGTTAATGAAAGTAATGTTGGAGAAAACATCCTTATCACAATGTTATTCTGTACTCAAAGGTGTGTGCTATATATTCTGATAAAAATATAGAAACAGTTCACTTTAATCATGAGGAATGATTCAGTTGTTAATTGTTGAATTAATGCATGTGAAAATACTGACACAGTTGGTCACCATTAGCTACAAGTTATTTAGAACAGTAATTTTTAACATATTGCTAAAAGTTCACAGTAATAATATAGATCATGTAAACATGGTTTGATGTTTGTTGTTTAGACAAAATGGTAGAAGTAACAAGTTTATTATTTAAAGTTTCTTTTTCTAAGTTATTTTTTGAAATATAATTTTTGACTTAGTTTTATTATTATTAATATTTCCCTAGGAACGTGTGACATTAAAGCACAGGAACACAGGAAAATGGGCAAAGCAGCAAAAATTGAGAGCTAAATATGATGAACAAGTGAGTTTAACTTGTTGTATAGCCTGTAGCTGAATTGTTCAATTTGTAATTTTAATTTCTTTATCTCAAATATTACCCAAGTTTCGTTCAGTGGTTGAATACTGTTATTTTGGAAGAGATCATCTGAGGTTCAAGCTTTGATATAATTTCTTAATCCAGACTTTGAAACATTAAGTAATTTGGCACTGTAACCTAAACTGTAGGTTACCTTGATAAAAGTGAAAAATTTGTCTAGAAACCATCTTTTTTTAAGAAAATATAGTATTTAATGAGAATAAATCTGTTTCCAGTGTACCAAATTGATAGCAATTGTATGGAAAAATTGAAGAGCAATAGATATGTTTTCTGGTTTTTAGCTGTTTGTTATGTCATTTCAGTAATTATATGTCCATATAGTTAACATTTTCTAAGTGGTGTATGATTTTGTAAATTCTATATATTTCAAAAGAAATTAATTTAAAAAATCCAAAGGTGAAACTCTTTTGAATAGTTGACTACTTTTCTCACACAAAAGTCATTGCACATTTTATAAGTGACCATATATGCTAACTTTTCTATTAGAATTGATATCTCAGATAAAAGTATTCAGTGTGGTTTTATGGAAATATTACTTTTAAAATATAGAATAAAAATTGATTTGTTTGTTTAAGGATGAAGTCATATGAATTCCAGTATAGTTTTTTTTTGTTTTTTTTTCAAATTAGACAACATTCTGATCTGCTGTCACTTTATACAATCAAATTTTACAATATGCAAATGTATTTCATATGACATGGAAGAACCCTTCCATCCAATACATGGTTCATTTGAGTTGTGTTTTAACATGATCCAGTGAAATATTTCAATAAATAAAAATGTGTATTCTGTAAACCTACAGAAGGTATGTTGTACAGTCTTCTCTGTTCAACCAAAAATAAAGTCAGAGTGTAAAATTGTAATTATATGAAGTTTCAAAAGCTTCTTGGCTATTACTTTACCCCAAGTGCATTAGTCTTATCCAACTGTATATTGGGTACCAAAGTTAACTTCCAATGGGACATGAATCATCTTACTTATTTTACTTTTTTTTTATCCCATTGGTCCCTGGTTTTTAAAGATGTAGTCATAGATGATGGTTTGCTTCTTTGTATGTGTATGAACATCACAGTCAGTGGACCAAACTTTAAAACATTAATTTTTTTCCCCCAACAGAGCAGGGAACAGTTGAGAGAGCAGTTGGAATTGAGCCGGCATTTGACAAAGAAAATTGTGGCACCATCAGAGAGTGAAGAGGAAGAGATTCATCTAGCTGGCCACACTTCGGGAGAGAACAAGTCCACTGATTCTGTTGTGAATAACTTTTTTTCATCTTCAAATCCATGGTTAAAACAAGCCTCTTTAAAAAGTAATAAATTAAACAGTGTGGATGACAAAGTAGAAGAAAGTTGTGAAAAGGAAGACAAATGTAATAATATCAGACCTAAAGAATGTGTTTCAGAAGAAACATGTCAAGATGGCATGCTCAAACAATCCAAAGATGATGGTGGCTGTCAGCAGAACTCTAAAAACAAAACTTCTCAATCTGTTAACAGTTTAGAACATCTAAATAGTCTCATATCCAAGAAGCAGCAGAAAAATAAAAAGATAAAAAATTCAGAAAGTATTGATGATATATTTGATTTACTTGGAAAGAAAAGAGTGAAGGATAAAAGCTCCAGGGAAAACGTGAAATTGTCATTGGGAAGGAAGGATATTCATAGTAATGAGGTAATAAATAAAGATGAAGAAAATGAAGAGAAAGATCCTGACATGGAAGAACACTTAATTAATGAAACCTTGGCACAGAAGAAAACACTAGAAGATTTTGAGGACATGTCAGAACCACCATCTAAACCGGTTGGAATGTGTTCTGATAAAAAAATTATTAAGTCCACTTCTAACCATTTTGAAAACAGTAGAGAAGGTGCCAGGGATTCTAAAGTCCAGATTGATCCACATAACTTTATCTGCATTAAAACTCAAGATCTTGACTCACAGGTACCACAGCTGCTTGATGGAGGTGATGAAGCAATAGATGAAGTTGAAGATGAACACAGAATGAATATACTAGAAGCCTTTGCTGATGATGATGTTTTGAATGAGTTCAAGTATGTGCTTGTAATGATGTCTGTTGATGACATTTGAATATGTTCAAGTATGTGCTTGTAATGATGTCTGTTGATGACATTTGAATATGTTCAAGTATGTATGCTTTGTAATGATGTCTGTTGATGACATTTGAATATGTTCAAGTATGTGCTTGTAATGATGTCTGTTGATGACATTTGAATATGTTCAAGTATGTGCTTGTAATGATGTCTGTTGATGACATTTGAATATGTTCAAGTATGTGCTTGTAACGATGTCTGTTGATAACATTTGAATATGTTCAAGTATGTGCTTGTAATGATGTCTGTTGATGACATTTGTATATGTTCAAGTATGTGCTTGTAACGATGTCTGTTGATAACATTTGTATATGTTCAAGTATGTGCTTGTAATGATGTCTGTTGATGACATTTGTATATGTTCAAGTATGTGCTTGTAACGATGTCTGTTGATAACATTTGTATATGTTCAAGTATGTGCTTGTAATGATGTCTGTTGATGACATTTGAATATGTTCAAGTATGTGCTTGTAATGATGTCTGTTGATGACATTTGAATATGTTCAAGTGTGTGCTTGTGACACTTGTGCATTTAAATCAGGTGTGTACCTGTAACAGCATCTGATAATGACATTTGAATGATATTGTGTGTGTACTTATAACAGTGTCTAGTGATGTTTGAATGACATCAAGCATTTACTTATAACTGTGTCTAGTGATGTTCGAATGACATCAAGCATGTACTTATAACAGTGTCTAGTGATGTTCGAATGACATCAAGCATGTACTTATAACAGTGTCTAGTGATGTTCGAATGACATCAAGCATGTACTTATAACTGTGTCTAGTGATGTTCGAATGACATCAAGCATGTACTTATAACTGTGTCTAGTGATGTTTGAATGACATCAAGCATGTACTTATAACGGTGTCTAGTGATGTTTGAATGACATCAAGCATGTACTTATAACAGTGTCTAGTGATGTTTGAATGACATCAAGCATGTACTTATAACAGTGTCTAGTGATGTTCGAATGACATCAAGCATGTACTTATAACTGTGTCTAGTGATGTTCGAATGACATCAATCATGTACTTGTAACAATGCTTTACTTTCAGAAGTGTTTCAGTAAATTTAAATAAAAGTAGCCCTTTTTGATCTTCAATTTTGATTTTAAGAAAAATATACATAAGTAAAAATATACAGTGTAAAGTTAAAATGTATGGTAATATTATTAATATGCATAAGTAAAAATATCTTGTAAGGCAGTCTGATGCACAGTTGCATATATTTTACAACTGAGTTTTATGTTGTTACTGTTAAAACAAAGTGGAATTAAAATGATAAATATTGAAAATGTAGTTTTTAGATCACCAAGACAGAGCAATTGGAAGTGTTTGTTTTCACTCTTAGTACTGTATAGGGGTAAATTTTTTTTGTTTTTCTTGATTGTGTTGTCTAAATTTTTTTTCTTTTAAATTTAATTTTTATTTCAATTAAATAGAAGAATTATTTCATGCTATACTTGAGGAGTTTTAAATGTGCAAATTATATATATGATATTACATGTGATGAATACATATAGGTATTTGCACATCAATATAAATATGTGGTGTTACATGTGATACATACATATAGATGTTTACACATCAGCGTAAATGTGTATGGTATTACGTGTGATGAATATAGGTATTTATGTATCAGTATAAATATATGTATGCACAGCCATAACTTTACAAAGGATCTCTGTTACACTTTCTTTTTGTTTTTTTTAGAGAAGAGAAGAAATCTGTAATTAATAAAGATAAACCAAAGGATTTGGATCTTTTTCTGCCAGGATGGGGTTCTTGGGGGGGTTCTGGAATCAAACCATCTAAAAGAAAGAGGCAGAGGTAAGTAGTTGTACTTTGTATGGGTTTAAATAACTTGTTTGTTTATAAAGAGTATTTCTGTAATATTAATGTTACTGTAACAGCACTGATTACAGGTTAATTTGATTTTCAATTTCTCTGTATATTTTACTGAAAAATGTAACATTTTTATAGCTGCTGTAATAATGAGATCAATAAGTAGATGTTACAACAAACGGAGCTAAAAAATCATAGAAATTCTATAGTTTTGGAAGTCATAGGACACTACTTATAGTTTTGCAGGAATATAAAATTAAACTATTAAAGCTATAAATTTATTTGAAGTTTTCAAGCTGAGGCTATACAGTATTTGAAAGTGTCTGAAATTAGTTGGAGTGGTTCAATAAATTAATTCCAAACTTTACCTCCTATAAAAAAATTATATATATGTGTGTGTGCATATATATATAGTCTTACTTTAGCTTTGTTGGTGCACTGTTAAATTGATTGTTTGTTTAAATAAACTTTCAAATTAGCCAAAATATCTTTTAGTATTCATTAAAACAAGTTATTAGAGTTCCTTGGGGAACACTGGAAACTTGATTCATTTAATAATAGCTGTGACCTCAATCTAAGCAGACTGTGGACACATATTTGATTTTACATTATGTGAATCTAGAAAATGATGACATTGCTTTGGGTTGTGATATTTATTTCTTCTAATTTTGTTACCTCACTTAGGAGCACCCAGTGTTTTAACACTCAGTTTTGATACATTTTAGTTTTAATAGGCAGATATTTTAGTCAAAACCATCCTAGTCATTCATAATATTAGAGAAGTTGTAAAACAATAAAAAAGTTTTCAATGGGGTATTAATTGAAATGTTTTTTTTTCAAACCAAGATATACTGATGTAATATTGACATAAAAGCATAATACACATAGTTTGAAAATATTACAATGCATAAATTAATACTTACAAATTTTGATATGTTTGGTATTTATAATTAAGAGTCATTTGATATTCATTGTTTTCACATGCTAAAATTGTATGCACAAATGTTAATATATTTTGCTTTCCTGAAATAACCAAACTGCAGGTTCCTAATCAAAATGCCACCTGGCCCTTGTAGAAAGGATCATACTCTAGGTAATGTCATCATAAATCAGAAACAGGATGAAAAGGTTTCTTCACATCAGGTAACGTTAACTGGCTCAAAAAATATTTTGTATATTGCAGTCATTTTGTGTGCTTGAATTTATTTACTCTACATGTCTTTGTAGAGGTCTTTGTCACATTTTAGCAATGTAGGATTTAAAACAAAAATGAAATGCATCAAATTTACAAATTTAATAATTACAAATAGCTGTATGTCATCTCTCCATCTATTTTGTGAGACCAAAAAGTCTTAAAATTGAACAAATGAGTTTCAAAAAACTATTTATAAAAAAAAAAGTTTTCATTTGCAAGATTATCTTATGATTTATACTTTTAAAGAAAAGGTAAAAGTTTAAACGGTTGTCTCATACTGAGAACTAGGATGTCTTTTTTATTTATATGTTAACTTTCTTTTACATTTAAAACTATTGTTCAGTACTGCTTTCTGTATGGAAAATGTTTTTTGCATGCCACAACCCTTGAGCTTTCAATGCACTCAACGCATCAAATGTGGTTTAGCTGCATTTCTCAGAATCATTGTGTGACAACCCTCCACCAATAAGAGTACAGTTTATCTGTATTTGTGTGGCTCCATCTATATGATACTAACAAACTGTTGCTTCTTGTTTGACAATGCTCTTGTCACAATGTTTTTGTTTGTGCTCTATTCCCATGTTGCTAATTTTAAATTTCATACAAAGTACAGATGTTTTTCATGTATTTTTCCCTACTTTACCAGTTGCAAGTGATAACTTACTGTTATTGTTTTTCACATGTTTTTTTAGATTTCACTGAAGTTTATATTTGCACTTACTTCAGGTGGTGGTGATAGTAGGTGGTGGTATTATTGGCTTAGACGCGGTTGGGAGATTGATCATTCTTATACTGAGTTGACCTTCATCAGGCCTCTAGTTAGTGGGTTCACATATTTTTACTATAGTCTGCCACCTTTGGACTGATAAGCTGTGATACTGTTATCCATTTTCATTATCTTTCTTATCTTAATTTTGTTTTCAGTTAAATGGGTTCAATAACTTTAGTTAGCTTTGTAAATACATATTGTAAGATTAGGGTGTTCAGTTAGAGCTTTGTGATATCCTGTGTACTATAACATTAGGAATAGGCTTTGTGATATCCTGTGTACTATAATGTTAGTTTAGGGTTTGTGATATCCTGTGTACTATAACGTTAGTTTAGGCTTGTGATATCCTGTGTACTATAACTAGTTTAGGCTTTGTTATGTTGCTTACCTCTCATTCATTTTACTGACTTTGTTTCAGTTGTTTTTTTCTTACATTTCTTATTTTTCCCATAATTCTTGGTGTCTTTAATTGTATCAAGCACCTTTTCTTTTGCACCCATCTTACCCCTCTTTGTATTTTGTAGGTATGATTGAGTATTGAGACTACACATCATATGTTTATCTCGCGATTATCTGCTTCAAGTACATGTTTCTTCCTTGGCAGGGTACTGTTTTCCACCTTTAATTATCATTCATTCTTTAAGGATGTGACTAAATAAGTTTTATTTTTGTACCTCTTGTTTTTAGGAACATGTCCCTTTTTTTCTTTAAGAATACCACTTACTAGTGAGTGTACCTGTCCAAGTATACTTAAACTAGTCAAATTCTCACTGTGAGGCCATGATGACTTCACTATTATAAATTCCAAGGCCACTAAATACACACTGTTGAAATTGGGTGGTCTGCAGAAATACTGGTAGGTTTTTTCTTATGATATATCTGCTTTATTAATATGGCCATTCCAGACTGGTTGATCCATAGACGAATTGGTAAGGCTGAAGGGGATAGCTGCCCATCTCTGTTGTTCCTTTGATTGAATAAATCAGGAGTGTTCTGCTTTTCCAAATATAGTTTTCATTTTCTCCCATTGCTTCATCTCTAGTGTTGACATTGCTTCAGACTCTCCACCACATTTTCTTTCTTCCAGTGGAAAATGAGGCCCCTTACACTTTACAGTTCCAAGCCATGGAGGTGAATGTGATTGTGATATATGATACAAAAAAAACAATGAATCTATTTGATTGAGAGTAGAGTAGTGGTGTTATGCTGGTGTAGATGATGAAGTGTTCTCTAGTCTGATGTTCTATCTCTGAAACATTTCAATCTTCAAAATTACAGTTCAACCCCTCTGACTGGGATTCCTCATTCTAAGCCCACATTTAGCTCCCCCCAGTGGCAAGGTTTTGGATTCAGAGCAGGACCAATAAACATAAGTTCTCAAACTTGTTACTAGTTTGTCTGTTC
>NC_134832.1:154357842-154425047 GCF_004210375.1 Tachypleus tridentatus | reverse complement strand
GTTTTGCCACAAGTTTCTCCAGGACAGGTGGCACGTGGAAAACGTTTCGAAACAACCATCAATTCTCACACTAAAACACAAGAAGTGTGAACATAGGCAATAACATAATCCACATTGCGATAAGGTTTACATAACTACTTTACCATTGTTGTCATTTGTTTAGCTTATTGTTTAAATTGAAATAAATTCTTACTAAACTTCATGCAAGACTCGTTTCTTTAGAATCATACCACGGTTGCTATAGAGCGAATAAAACTTCCGTGTGAATTATTTCGATTTTCTGGTGACTACTGTAAGAAAATTTGAAATTAACCCATAATTTGAGTTGTTGACATAACGTAATTTATATTAGCTGTTTTCGAAATGTAACTACTTTCCATAAAAATCATTTATTTTAAATTTGCAGAATAACCAGAGTAGAATTAAATAAA
Organism: Tachypleus tridentatus; assembly: GCF_004210375.1. NCBI lineage: Eukaryota > Metazoa > Arthropoda > Merostomata > Xiphosura > Limulidae > Tachypleus > Tachypleus tridentatus. Next base: position 154,424,616 of record NC_134832.1, on the reverse strand, counting down.
TTATAAAAGGTTCAATAATTTAAAACACTCTTGAAATCCACGTCATCAATTTTTAAAATTCTCGCCCTCTACTGGTAAACATAGAAAACAAGTAAGACTGAAAAATATGAAAGGATAATTTTGAGTTCAAAACTGTTACAGTATTACACTAACAAATATCTAACAGAATTATTTCCAGAATCTAGAAATAGTTCAGAAGTAGTAACCTAACCATTCAAGATATATTTATTCCTTTTCAACTTGAGTTGTCGAATACTACAGAATGTATGGGTTCTAGACTTTTCAATAAAGGTGTATTTTAAGCTGAGTGAATACTCGTACAAACGTAATGGTCGTGTTATATATTACTACCGTATGTTATACATAGTTCTAATATTTACAGTTTTTGGACAATATTTCTGGGTACATTTGTCGTCAACTGGTAAAGTTGGTCATCGTCGTTCATTATGTGTGAGGACGTAACAAATATCACATTTTCTAATATTTTAAAACACGTGTAATTTCTGTATCGTATGTATAAGCATTTATCATATTCTTACTCTGTGTTTTTATAAAATTATGTCGTAAGAATGTTTCAGTTCTTTAACAAAAATAAAAGCATAAAATTCCCCCTGGAGATGTATCTCCAATGTGAACTTTTCACAGTATGACGTATTTTGGTAAAACAGTATTTTTTAATCAATTATAAATGAATATTATTACGGTACTTTTATAGTATGTAAGAGTAAAATACTAACAAGTTATTGTGGACTAAAAAGGCTACCAATGATAAAAATAGATTTTTGATATGGTGGTCGGAACACAGATAACTCTTACGTAGCTTTGTGAATAACAACAACAAAGGCAGGACGTTATTTTCGCTACCCGTCCCTGGTTTAGCAGTGTAAGACTAGAGGGAAGGCAACTAGTTACCATCACTCACCGTCAACTCTTGGGCTACTCTTTTACTAACAAATAGTGGGACTGACCGTAACATTATTACGCCCTGTGACAGGGATTCGAACCCGCGACCCTCAGATTATATGCAGTGTGTGTGAAGATTGTAAATTTTGTTTAGAAGTAACACTCTGTAACAGACATTTCACATGTTACTCCAGCAACTGAAATGTAATTATTTATCCCTTTAATTGTATTTATTGTTAAACCAATAGAAGTACGTATAACTTTAGCTTCTACGGACAGTACAGGGTTTGAAAAAATTGCTTAAAAAGTTTATTTTAACATTATGCAATTTAAGCATTTGATAGGCTCACATAAAGTTTCTGTATTTTACGTATATAAAAATATAAGTTTAGCTGAACGACTATCCAGATGATGATTCAAGGCTGTATGAGAGAAATTTGATTCGTGCTTTAAGTACTAGGCGACTAATTGGGGTTCGTGAACATCAGGTGTCCTTCACAAATTAATGAACATAAAATGTTGAGACAGATATTCAGTATAAATGATACCACAGCTACCAAAAAAGGACTTTGTGTCGATCTAACGACAAAAATGAAAACGAAGATCAAATGGCCCTTTGGACTATTAACATTTTTATTTAATCTTTTGAAGGCTAATTCTGCGATAATATCAGTTTGTTGTTATTTATTTATTAATTTGTGATAATAAAAGTAATTACAAAATCAAGACAAATTAGTACATACAACATTAGTAAAGTTCACTTATTTTACTTATCTTTTTTGATTCGTAACATTTTTCTTTTAAATATAATAATTAGAAATTACGCGCGGGTTCCATGAGTACGGGGAATTAAAAATATAATTACAATGAAGTTCTTTATGAATCGTTATTTCTAAAGAAGAGATTGGAATACATTTTCAGAGATTAATAATATATAAGAGATTGGGTACATTTCAGAGATTAATAACTATAAGGAAATCTACTGCAATTTCTTCTTCAAAAATAATGATTCGTGGTAATAGTTCTTAGAAAATTGTACTCAACATTCTAAAGAACAAAAGGTTTACCACCAAGATTAGCAAGTTTGAAGTCTAGAAATAAATTATCTAAAAAAATGAAAACAGAGGAATAGATAGAAATGATATTCCTATCATTCCACAGACAGAACCAGAAATATAAAAAAAAAGCCGATGAAAAGTGTGGAGCCTAAAGAAATATATTTCTGTTAAGTGAACTTTGTGTGTTTTTTGAATTGTGCACAAAGCTACTCGAGGGCTATCTGTGCTAGCCGTCCCTAATATAGCAGTGTAAGACCAGAGGGAAAGCACCTAGTCATCACCACCCACCGCCAACCTGTGGGTTACTCTTTTACCAACGAATAGTGGGATTGACCGACACATTATAACGCGCCCATGGCTGAAAGTGCAAGCATGTTTGGTGTGACCGTGATTCGAACCCGCGACCCTCGGATTACGAGTCGAACGCCTTAACACGCTTGGCCAGGCTGGGCCGTCTTAGGAAAAGGATAGTATTTGGTTGAGTTGCTAAAATATAATATTGATAGAAGGTTATCGTTTGGTTGAACTCTTTAACATTTTCATAAAGGAATTGTTTAGTGAAATTGTTTAAATACAGGATCTGCATAAGAGCAAGTATTGGTTGAATTGTTAAAATATAGGTAGTGGTTAGTGTAATAGTTAAAATATAATATGGTGATACAATTAATAACTAATTGAATTCTTAAAATATAGGTAATGGTTAGTGTAATAGTTAAAATATAAGATGGTAATAAAATTAATAACTAGTTGAATTGATACAATATAGGTAGTGGTTAGTATAATAGTTAAAATATAAGCTGGTAATAAAATAATTAACTAGTTGAATTGATAAAATATAGGTAGCGGTTAGTATAATAGTTAAAATATAAGATGGTAATAAAATTAATAACTAGTTGAATTGTTAAAATATAGGTAGTGGTTAGTGTAATAGTTAACTTATAAGATAGTAATAAAATTAATAACTAGTTGAATTGATACAATATAGGTAATGATTAGTGTAATAGTTAAAATATAAGATGGTAATAAAATTAATAACCAGTTGAATTGTTAAAATATAGGTAGTGGTTGGTGTAATAGTTAAAATATAAAATGGTAATAAAATGAATAACCAGTTGAGTTGTTAAAATATAGGTAGTGGTCGGTGTAATAGTTAAAATATAAAATGGTAATAAAATTAATAACCAGTTGAATTGTTAAAATATAGGTAGTGGTTAGTGTAATAGTTAAAATATAAGGTGGTAATAATATTAATAACTAGTTGAATTGTTAAAATATAGGTAGTGGTTTGTGTAATAGTTAAATTATAAGATGGTAATAAAATTAACAACTAGTTGAATTGTTAAAATATAGGTAGTGGTCAGTGTAATAGTTAAAATATAAGATGGTAATAAAATTAATAACTAGTTGAATTGATACAATATAGGTAGCGGTTAGTATAATAGTTAAAATATAAGATGGTAATAAAATTAATAACTAGTTGAGTTGTTAAAATATAGGTAGTGGTTAGTGTAATAGTTAACTTATAAGATATTAATAAAATTAATAACTAGTTGAATTGATACAATATAGGTAGTGGTTAGTATAATAGTTAAAATATAAGCTGGTAATAAAATTAATAACTAGTTGAATTGATAAAATATAGGTAATGATTAGTGTAATAGTTAAAATATAAGATGGTAATAAAATTAATAACCAGTTGAATTGTTAAAATATAGGTAGTGGTTGGTGTAATAGTTAAAATATAAAATGGTAATAAAATTAATAACCAGTTGAATTGTTAAAATATAGGTAGTGGTTAGTGTAATAGTTAAAATATAAGGTGGTAATAATATTAATAACTAGTTGAATTGTTAAAATATAGGTAGTGGTTTGTGTAATAGTTAAATTATAAGATGGTAATAAAATTAACAACTAGTTGAATTGTTAAAATATAGGTAGTGGTTAGTGTAATAGTTAAAATATAAGATGGTATTAAAATTAATAACCAGTTGAATTGTTAAAATATAGGTAGTTGTTGGTGTAATAGTTAAAATATAAAAATAGTAATAAAAATTAATAACCAGTTGAATTGTTAAAATATAGGTAGTGGTTAGTGTAATAGTTAAAATATGGTAATAAAATTAATAACCAGTTGAATTGTTAAAATATAGGTAGTGGTTGGTGTAATAGTTAAAATATAAAATGGTAATAAAATTAATAACCAGTTGAATTGTTAAAATATAGGTAGTGGTTAGTGTAATAGTTAAAATATAAGGTGGTAATAATATTAATAACTAGTTGAATTGTTAAAATATAGGTAGTGGTTTGTGTAATAGTTAAATTATAAGATGGTAATAAAATTAATAACTAGTTGAATTGTTAAAATATAGGTAGTGGTTAGTGTAATAGTTAAAAAATATAAGATGGTATTAAAATTAATAACCAGTTGAATTATTAAAGTATAGGTAGTGGTTGGTGTAATAGTTAAAATATAAAATAAGTAATAAAATTAATAACCAGTTGAATTGTTAAAATATAGGTAGTGGTTAGTGTAATAGTTAACTTATAAGATAGTAATAAAATTAATAACTAGTTGAATTGATACAATATAGGTAGTGGTTAGTATAATAGTTAAAATATAAGCTGGTAATAAAATTAATAACTAGTTGAATTGATAAAATATAGGTAATGATTAGTGTAATAGTTAAAATATAAGATGGTAATAAAATTAATAACCAGTTGAATTGTTAAAATATAGGTAGTGGTTGGTGTAATAGTTAAAATATAAGATGGTATTAAAATTAATAACCAGTTGAATTGTTAAAATATAGGTAGTTGTTGGTGTAATAGTTAAAAATATAAAATAGTAATAAAATTAATAACCAGTTGAATTGTTAAAATATAGGTAGTGGTTAGTGTAATAGTTAAAATATGGTAATAAAATTAATAACCAGTTGAATTGTTAAAATATAGGTAGTGGTTGGTGTAATAGTTAAAATATAGGTAGTGGTTGGTGTAATAGTTAAAATATAAAATGGTAATAAAATTAATAACCAGTTGAATTGTTAAAATATAGGTAGTGGTTAGTGTAATAGTTAAAATATAAGGTGGTAATAATATTAATAACTAGTTGAATTGTTAAAATATAGGTAGTGGTTTGTGTAATAGTTAAATTATAAGATGGTAATAAAATTAACAACTAGTTGAATTGTTAAAATATAGGTAGTGGTTAGTGTAATAGTTAAAATATAAGATGGTATTAAAATTAATAACCAGTTGAATTATTAAAATATAGGTAGTGGTTGGTGTAATAGTTAAAATATAAAATAGTAATAAAATTAATAACCAGTTGAATTGTTAAAATATAGGTAGTGGTTAGTGTAATAGTTAACTTATAAGATAGTAATAAAATTAATAACTAGTTGAATTGATACAATATAGGTAGTGGTTAGTATAATAGTTAAAATATAAGCTGGTAATAAAATTAATAACTAGTTGAATTGTTAAAATATAGGTCATGGTTTGTGTAATAGTTAAATTATAAGATGGTAATAAAATTAATAACTAGTTGAATTGTTGAAATATAGGTAGTGGTTAGTGTAATAGTTAAATTATAAGATAGCAATAAAATTAATAACTAGCTGAATTGTTGAAATATAGGTAGTGGTTAGTGTAATAGTTAAAATGTAATATGGTAATAAAATTAATAACTAGTTGAATTGTTGAAATATAGGTAGTGGTTAGTGTAATAGTTAAAATATAAGATGGTAATAAAATTAATAACCAGTTGAATTGTTAAAATATAGGTAGTTGTTGGTGTAATAGTTAAAATATAAAATAGTAATAAAATTAATAACCAGTTGAATTGTTAAAATATAGGTAGTGGTTAGTGTAATAGTTAAAATATGGTAATAAAATTAATAACCAGTTGAATTGTTAAAATATAGGTAGTGGTTGGTGTAATAGTTAAAATATAAAATGGTAATAAAATTAATAACCAGTTGAATTGTTAAAATATAGGTAGTGGTTAGTGTAATAGTTAAAATATAAGGTGGTAATAATATTAATAACTAGTTGAATTGTTAAAATATAGGTAGTGGTTTGTGTAATAGTTAAATTATAAGATGGTAATAAAATTAACAACTAGTTGAATTGTTAAAATATAGGTAGTGGTTAGTGTAATAGTTAAAATATAAGATGGTATTAAAATTAATAACCAGTTGAATTATTAAAGTATAGGTAGTGGTTGGTGTAATAGTTAAAATATAAAATAGTAATAAAATTAATAACCAGTTGAATTGTTAAAATATAGGTAGTGGTTAGTGTAATAGTTAACTTATAAGATAGTAATAAAATTAATAACTAGTTGAATTGATACAATATAGGTAGTGGTTAGTATAATAGTTAAAATATAAGCTGGTAATAAAATTAATAACTAGTTGAATTGATAAAATATAGGTAATGATTAGTGTAATAGTTAAAATATAAGATGGTAATAAAATTAATAACCAGTTGAATTGTTAAAATATAGGTAGTGGTTGGTGTAATAGTTAAAATATAAGATGGTATTAAAATTAATAACCAGTTGAATTGTTAAAATATAGGTAGTTGTTGGTGTAATAGTTAAAATATAAAATAGTAATAAAATTAATAACCAGTTGAATTGTTAAAATATAGGTAGTGGTTAGTGTAATAGTTAAAATATGGTAATAAAATTAATAACCAGTTGAATTGTTAAAATATAGGTAGTGGTTGGTGTAATAGTTAAAATATAGGTAGTGGTTGGTGTAATAGTTAAAATATAAAATGGTAATAAAATTAATAACCAGTTGAATTGTTAAAATATAGGTAGTGGTTAGTGTAATAGTTAAAATATAAGGTGGTAATAATATTAATAACTAGTTGAATTGTTAAAATATAGGTAGTGGTTTGTGTAATAGTTAAATTATAAGATGGTAATAAAATTAACAACTAGTTGAATTGTTAAAATATAGGTAGTGGTTAGTGTAATAGTTAAAATATAAGATGGTATTAAAATTAATAACCAGTTGAATTATTAAAATATAGGTAGTGGTTGGTGTAATAGTTAAAATATAAAATAGTAATAAAATTAATAACCAGTTGAATTGTTAAAATATAGGTAGTGGTTAGTGTAATAGTTAACTTATAAGATAGTAATAAAATTAATAACTAGTTGAATTGATACAATATAGGTAGTGGTTAGTATAATAGTTAAAATATAAGCTGGTAATAAAATTAATAACTAGTTGAATTGTTAAAATATAGGTCATGGTTTGTGTAATAGTTAAATTATAAGATGGTAATAAAATTAATAACTAGTTGAATTGTTGAAATATAGGTAGTGGTTAGTGTAATAGTTAAATTATAAGATAGCAATAAAATTAATAACTAGCTGAATTGTTGAAATATAGGTAGTGGTTAGTGTAATAGTTAAAATGTAATATGGTAATAAAATTAATAACTAGTTGAATTGTTGAAATATAGGTAGTGGTTAGTGTAATAGTTAAAATATAAGATGGTAATAAAATTAATAACCAGTTGAATTGTTAAAATATAGGTAGTGGTTGGTGTAATAGTTAAAATATAAAATGGTAATAAAATTAATAACTAGTTGAATTGTTAAAATATAGGTAGTGGTTAGTGTAATAGTTAAAATATAAGATGGTAATAAAATTAATAACCAGTTGAATTGTTAAAATATAGGTAGTGGTTGGTGTAATAGTTAAAATATAAAATGGTAATAAAATTAATAACCAGTTGAATTGTTAAAATATAGGTAATGGTTGGTGTAATAGTTAAAATATAAAATGGTAATAAAATTAATAACCAGTTGAATTGTTAAAATATAGGTAGTGGTTGGTGTAATAGTTAAAATATAAAATGGTAATAAAATTAATAACCAGTTGAATTGATAAAATATAGGTAGTGGTTAGTGTAATAGTTAAAATATAAGGTGGTAATAATATTAATAACTAGTTGAATTGTTAAAATATAGGTAGTGGTTTGTGTAATAGTTAAATTATAAGATGGTAATAAAATTAACAACTAGTTGAATTGTTAAAATATAGGTAGTGGTTGGTGTAATAGTTAAAATATAAAATGGTAATAAAATTAATAACTAGTTGAATTGTTAAAATATAGGTAGTGGTTAGTGTAATAGTTAAAATATAAGATGGTAATAAAATTAATAACCAGTTGAATTGTTAAAATATAGGTAGTGGTTGGTGTAATAGTTAAAATATAAAATGGTAATAAAATTAATAACCAGTTGAATTGTTAAAATATAGGTAATGGTTGGTGTAATAGTTAAAATATAAAATGGTAATAAAATTAATAACCAGTTGAATTGTTAAAATATAGGTAGTGGTTGGTGTAATAGTTAAAATATAAAATGGTAATAAAATTAATAACCAGTTGAATTGATAAAATATAGGTAGTGGTTAGTGTAATAGTTAAAATATAAGGTGGTAATAATATTAATAACTAGTTGAATTGTTAAAATATAGGTAGTGGTTTGTGTAATAGTTAAATTATAAGATGGTAATAAAATTAACAACTAGTTGAATTGTTAAAATATAGGTAGTGGTTAGTGTAATAGTTAAATTATATGATAGTAATAAAATTAATAACTAGTTGAATTGTTGAAATATAGGTAGTGGTTAGTGTAATAGTTAAAATGTAATATGGTAATAAAATTAATAACTAGTTGAATTGTTGAAATATAGGTAGTGATTAGTGTAATAGTTAAAATATAAGATGGTAATAAAATTAATAACCAGTTGAATTGTTAAAATATAGGTAGTGGTTGGTGTAATAGTTAAAATATAAAATGGTAATAAAATTAATAACTAGTTGAATTGTTAAAATATAGGTAGTGGTTAGTGTAATAGTTAAAATGTAAGATGGTAATAAAATTAATAACTAGTTGAATTGTTAAATTATCAGATCGTGATAAACTAGAAATTAGTTCTATCTGACCCATAGAAACAATAGCACCTATTGGTATACTATTGTTTTATTGATACAAACAACAGCATTTGTTAGTATATTACTGTCTAACTAATACGAACAATAGCACTTATTGGTATACTACTGTCTGAGTGATACAAACAACAGCACCTATCGGTATAGTATTGTCTTACTGATACAAATAACAGCACATATTGGTATACTACTGTCTGACTGATAAAACAACAGCACCAACTGGTAATAAAACTGTATGACTGATTCAATGTGAGAATACGTTAAATAATGGGCCAAGCCTAACCCATAACCACTCTGTACCCACGTCATTTATTTTCGTACGTTTCGTTAACACATGCTTTAACTTACGTAATAATCACGTTTGTACGCTCATGAACGTTTCTACTGTCAAGCGACAAGGAAGTTTAGAGTATTTATTTCACTGAGCACGAATGTTAAACGTCTTCAGTTTACTGTGTCCTTTCAAACAAAGTAATTTTGTTGGTGAAAGAAGCTATTGAGTAAGTAACACAATATTTTTTTGTTATTGTTCAGAGCTCTGTAAATGGACACGTAGATTCGTATAGAAGTCAGTAAAACTACTCCTTAAAAGTTATTATCGTATGTTTCTCGATACCTTCCAGAAACTTCTCTTAACACCAGTCTACCCGCAGATAAAGTAACACAATTTAGGAAAGATATAGCCACCAAACGTATTGTAGTTGGGGTATATAGAAGCTACTAAAAATTAACTTCTTTTATCCATTGCAATGGACAAAGATTTATGGTTTATTAGAATTTAGGTTGACAATGATATATGTTTCTAAGCCATTTATAATTGCATACCTTAGAACTTAAATGTGGATATGATTAAAGTTTCGAATTTTGTCTACTTGTGACAATAAATTCCAATGGAACAAAAGACATTTTCAAGAAACGATGTCACGCGATATTCTTATGTACGTTATCAAGGGTAACCTACAAACAAACAACATCACGACTGGAATCAACTTTTGTATTGTAACTTAATAATTGGTACTTCATACACGACAGTAAAATGCATGAGGTAACAAGTGTTTCAGGACAACACCCTTCTAATTTCGGTATTTGAAGCTCAGTTGTTTTGTGTGCTGGGTGTTTCTGGGGCTCATTAATCAAAGTGAGACTGGGACAACAATATGCGCAGAGTCCACGAGGCTTTGTGCGACAGATTCACCACCGAGAAGTTGTCCACAGATCTTTCACCTCGTGGACGTTTATAGACTTTAGTTGATGTTCTTGGAACTGCATCCATTCAATAATAAAAAAACGTAAAGTTAATTTAAGTACCTGTTCCTAAATAATGTAGGCTCGCTAATATTCTTCATACATTGGTAAAAATAACCATACAAGAAGGTTTTAGCCATGTGAGAGACTATAGTCAGCACAAGAAGGTTTGGGCTACGTGAGAGACTATAGTCAGCACAAGAAGGTTTGGGCTACGTGAGAGACTGTAGTCAGCACAAGAAGGTTTGGGCTACGTGATAGACTGTAGTCAGCACAAGAAGGTTTTGGCTACGTGAGAGATTATAGTCAGCATAACAGTTTCTAAACACATTTATTCCTGATTAATTCCATACATGCAGAGATTTCTTGACGAATCAGACTTCTAACGACGTTCTTGAATGATTAATTCTGTTCGTAACAGTCAAGACATCTTGAGGAATGAAACTCATGGTTTTTGTTTAGTTTTTCTTTGCACAATTCTGCAGAATGTGCGCTGTACCTACCGAACTTTACAGTTATAAGCCCTGAACTTACCGCTAAGCCATCAGGATATTTTTCTTTTAACTTTGTCTGAATGAAGGTAATTTTTATTTATTATTATTAATTTGTATTGTTTTCTCATCATGGAACAGCATGTATCTAAGAAATGTCACCATAAAATGTAATTGTTCTAGAATACATACTAAAATTAAGTTATTTTCATAAGAGCATACTAATTATTTTGTTCTTTGTGCCAGATGCTTCGCTGGACTGTTTTTAATCAGTTAGAATTTTCTATGTCTAAAGTTAAATGAAATTGAGCAGTATATTACAAAGAGTGTTTTTTTTTTGTTTCTTTTTGTAAATGTGAAAGTTCCATGAAAAAAACGTTTTGAAACGAAACATCATGGACAAACCGAACCTTTGAAATCCAATAACAATTTACTACTCTATGTGCCTAATACGAGCTTCGGTTACACTTAACTTGCTAGAAGCTGCTAAGAAACGAACAGAATATTAAGAAAGTGTGCATTAAACTGTGTAGCGTATCCATATTCCAAACATGAGCTGAAACAGTTACAGTTTATGACTTTTCACTTGTTCGGACGTTTAGAAGTTTTGACAAGTGGTAAAAATATTTAGCTTAGAATAGAGGTTTGGAAGGCACCAAGTTATATATTCTTTTATTAATATTACTAAATATATCTAGATATTCATGTATAAATCACAACACTCAAGGTGTGTTTACCATGTGGTATTTGGTAGTCGTATTTTTCTAGAAGCTCTCATCTTAAAAGATTTAACTTTTGGATATTTAGGCTTAACCACATTAAGATCTGTTCATTAGGCTTAACCACATTAAGATCTGTTCAAAAATAAGCCTTTACAGAATTTTCCTTTCTCAATGCCATTATTAATTAGTTGAATAATTAAAAATAAGTTAAAATAAAAGTTTTTTTTTTCTATTTATGTACCCATTGTTTCAGATTTTAGTAATAGTTCTTATTTTAAAACTCATTTAAAATCTTTGTCCTGTGGTAAAATTTTTATAAGAAAAAACAAACTTACTTGAAATTTTAACCAAATCGTAGATCTTCAGAAACTAAAAATTAGTTTTAAGTGTCGTGTAAAAGTAAGTAAATAAAGTGTAAATCGGCATGCCAAACATACAAGTTTTCAAAAATATAAAATTAACACTTTGATATTTTTATTGTACTCTTATGGAAGCATCATTATTACTGCACTTCGATTGGATTCTGATTGTTCTAGGTTAAAGTGTTGGGCTGCGTACCGTCGGTTCGTGCCACATGAGGCTGCTAAAATTTATCCACTCTTTGAGCTGTGGAGGTTTTTATATTTATGCCAATCAGTGCCCCTCTATTCGGTGATAAAGACAGCGAGTGGAGTTCATTAGCTGCCCTCAGAATAGTCTTTTGAATTCGGAGTGTCTATTCCTGAACTTCAGACACTTATGATTGATCATTTAGCCCATTTGTTGCGTTTGGTGATAAGGTTGACAACGTAAGACCTAGAATATTCCGAATTTTAAATATTGATTTAAAATAAAACAAATAATGTTTAGTTATCCATATATACAGCACATATAACGAGAAATTATATATAACTAAGTTAGCTCTAAACAAACATTTATTTCAGTGTATATAACAATAAGCTAGCCCTAAACATTTATATCAGTGTAAATAAGCTAGCCCTAAACATTTATACAGTATATATAAAACAATAAACTAGCTAATCCTAAACAAAAATTTATACAGTATATGTAACAAGACGCTGGCCCTAAACAAACGTTTACATCAGTATATATGACGAGAAGCTATAAACAAGCATTCCTGTAGTCATATTGAAGAATATTTCCGGAAAATGAAGGTCACAGTTAGCGGAAATCTAATAATCACACTGTTCACAGCATTCGATGATATATACACGTAATATGATCCACCAGTTTTTAATTACTTTTTACATCAGTGTTCCTCACAGTCAGTAGATATATACACGTAATATGATCCACCAGTTTTTAATTACTTTTTACATCAGTGTTCCTCACAGTCAGTAGATATATACACGTGATATGATTCACCAGTTTTTTAATTACTTTTTACATCAGTGTTCCTCACAGTCAGTAGTTATATACACGTGATATGATCCACCAGTTTTGAATTACTTTTTACATCAGTGTTTCTCACAGTCAGTAGATATATACACGGGATATGATCCACCAGTTTTTAATTACTTTTTACATCAGTGTTCCTCACAGGCAGTAGATATATACACGTAATATGATCCACCAGTTTTTAATTACTTTTTACATCAGTGTTCCTCACAGGCAGTAGATATATACACGTAATATGATCCACCAGTTTTTAATTACTTTTTACATTAGTGTTCCTCACAGGCAGTAGATATATACACGTGATATGATCCACCAGTTTTTTAATTACTTTTTACACCAGTGTTCCTCACAGTCAGTAGTTATATACACGTGATATGATCCACCAGTTTTTAATTACTTTTTACATCAGTGTTCCTCACAGTCAGTAGATATATGCACGTGATATGATCCACCAGTTTTTAATTACTTTTTACATCAGTGCTCTTTACAGTCAGTAGATATATACACGGGATATGATCCACCAGTTTTTAATTACTTTTTACATCAGTGTTCCTCACAGTCAGTAGATATATACACGGGATATGATCCACCAGTTTTTAATTACTTTTTACATCAGTGTTCCTCAGAGTCACTAGATGAATCGATATATGGTTGCTTTACAGAAACGTAATTTGAGATTTAACTAGAGAAAGGGTGAGACGTTATGGACATCCGGAGTCATTTAGCTCCGCGATGGTTTTATTTTGTTTTGCAAATGCAGTAATGAGTGGTCTGTCGTTTTATCATACTGTACCTTTATGGCACACACACACACACTCGGTAAAACTGTAAAATTATTCAAATCTACTCCCATGAATCACGTGTCTATGATTATGTACAGCTATTCAAATTCAGTGGATTAAGAATGAAATGCTTGTCTGACAAGTGTTTTTAAATTTCGCACAAAGCTACACGAGGCCTATCTGCACTAGTCATCCATAATTTAGCAGTGTAATGCTAGTGGAAAGCCAGCTAGTTATCACCATCCACCGCCACCTTTGTGGCTACTCTTTTAACAAGGAATAGTGGAATTGAACGTTATATTATAACGTCCCCACGGCTGAAAGGGCTAGCGTGTTTGATGGACGGGGATTCAAACCTGCGCCCTTCAGATTACAAGTCGAACGCCCTAACCACCTGATCATGTCTAACAAGTGAGTGTTTTTGAAACAATAGTGTTTTATAGCCTGTTATGATAGTTCACACGAGGTTATTTGCCGATTTTGTGTGATTTCAGCCAAATTAGAAGAATATTTGTTGTTAAGACTAGCTGAAAACTTTAAATAGAGACATCATATTAGAAAGATAGACATGGCTTCTCTATTATCCAATGAGAAGTGATTCCTTTAATATATCAAGCATTTTCCTTCGGGTAGAAGCTTTAAAACTCTTGCCTTTTGTAAAAAGTTTTAGGGTTAAGAAATAAGATAAACTTTGGGTACCGTACTTTAGTGTGTCTTAGATGGGACGCTGAACTTAGAGATTCAGTTTCACGTTTGAAATGTAGAACGGACCCTACTATTGCAAAATAAACAGACGAACCCCATTAAAACACCGATCTCCCGTTAGAGGGTGCAGATGGCTAGAATAACGAAGATATTGATGAGTTAATTATTACTTTGACCTTTTCAACAGAGTCGACGTGTTTTACTCAAAATACGTTCATTGATCCGATACTTATATAGTAAGTGTTTGTAGCTGCATGAATAAAAGGCCCATAAGAACAAGTGTGTCACGACCTTCTGTCACGGACCTCACGCTGTCCCTAATTTAGCAGTGTAAGGCAAGAGGAAAAGCAGCTAGTCATCACCACCCACTGCCATATCTTAGGCTACTCTTTTACCAACGAATAGTGGGATTAACCGTCACCCTATAACGCCCCCACGGCTGAAAGGGCGAGCATTCGAAACCGCGACCCTCAGATTACGAGTCGAACGCCTTAACCCAACTGACCATGTCGGGCCAAACAGTTAAACTTCAAAACGAAACTGTAATCAATATTACATTATAGATATTACTTACATTATAGATATTACTTATATTATAGATATTACTTACATTATAGATATTACTTACATTATAGATATTACTTACATTATAGATATTACTTATATTATAGATATTACTTATATTATAGATATTACTTACATTACAGATATTACATATATTATAGATATTACTTACATTATAAATATTACTTACATTATAGATATTACTTATATTATAGATATTACTTACATTATAGATATTACTTATATTATAAATATTACTTATATTATAGATATTACTTATATTATAGATATTACTTACATTGCAGATATTACATATATTATAGATATTACTTACATTATAAATATTACTTACATTATAGATATTACTTATATTATAGATATTACTTACATTATAGATATTACTTATATTATAAATATTACTTATATTATAGATATTACTTACATTATAGATATTACTTATATTATAGATATTACTTATATTATAGATATTACTTACATTATAGATATTACTTACATTATAGATATTACTTACATTATAGATATTACTTATATTATAAATATTACTTATATTATAGATATTACTTATATTATAGATATTACTTACATTGCAGATATTACATATATTATAGATATTACTTACATTATAAATATTACTTACATTATAGATATTACTTATATTATAGATATTACTTACATTATAGATATTACTTATATTATAAATATTACTTATATTATAGATATTACTTACATTATAGATATTACTTATATTATAGATATTACTTATATTATAGATATTACTTACATTATAGATATTACTTACATTATAGATATTACTTACATTATAGATATTACTTACATTTCCTCCATGTTGCTCTTCATATTGTCCGCTTTAAGTGAATTGTATCAACAGTGCAATGAAACCAGAAAATAAACTTTGAAACATAAACTGTGATGTTCTGAGACGTTTCTACCTTCAGTCAAGTAGTTTATTGGAAAACAGTATTTCATGGGTAAATGTGTTGTTTATTGTTATTACATGGGCTACGTGAATGATATTCTGGGTGAAAAACACAATATCGGTGCATATATCCATCTAACAGTGGGTGAAATACACGAATATTAGTGTATATATATATATATTCATCTAACGCGTAACATAGTAAACTAATATTGGTGTATATATCTACGTAACACGTGAGATAGTTAACAAATATTGGTGTGTACATATATATGTATAGACACACACACCTAACACTTAAAATAATGAACTAATATTGATGTACATAAATACGTCTAACACTTAAGACAGTGACAACTAATTTTAAAAGTAGATAACAATATATTTTTCTTATTATTTATTTTGAACGTATTTGATCATTCGCCTTATAGTAGAACGCCCCTACTGTGCAATTGTGTGATTAAAAATAAACAGTAAAACAGCAACTACATCATATTAGAACACTGATATTTGCCAAAATTTATTTCTATCATTACAAAAAATTAAAGGAATTGGATTGTTCTGAATTTCGCGCAAAAATACACGAGGACTATCTGCACTAGTCGTCCCTAATTTAGAAATGTAAGACTAGAGAGAAAGCAGCTAGTCATCTCAACTCACCGCCAACTCATGGGATATTCATTTACCAAGGTATAGTGGGATTGATTGTTACGCTATAACGCCCCCACGGCTGAAAGGGGAATGTATCTGATGGGAATGGGGATTCGAATCCGCCACCCTCAGACAGTGAACCGAGCGTCCCCTAACCACCTGACCATGCTGGAACTTATGTTAAAAGAAGAATAGAACGAACATACACTTTGGAGGTTATGAAATTGAGTCCCATTTTATTTCTACTTGACGAATTCGCTGGGCCTATTATTGGTTAAATAGAGTGAAACACATTCACTGGACAAATAAGAAAATGTTCTAATAATTTGAATCTAATTTCAACAGAACCAACAGATAAAGAGTATTTTACAGAATGTACGAATAAGCTCATTTGTTGCGTAACGAGACATTTAAGTTAAAAAAAAAAAACGTTTTTGTTTTGTTTACAAAACGGTGATCTAGAAACGATTTCTCAATGTGTATGAAATCTAACCGTGACAGTCATTGACCCATCGTTAAAGATTTTAGGGGACTAGCAGGAGTCACGTATCCATATACAGTTCTTTGTACGTGTCTACTACAGTTGACATATCGTTATATAGTCTTTGCTATCACTCACACTGTTTTAAAACTGTTTCCTCCTATTAACACCGTAGTTACTTCACTACGCTGACAATAACAGTACGTTGTTGGTTCTTACGAGTGAGTAGGGCGCTCGACTCGCAATCCCCATCACTAAAAGTGTTCGCCCTTCAGCCCTGTAAGTTTTATAACGTGACGATCAATCCCACTATTTACTGGTAAAAGAATAGCCCAAGAGTTGGCGGTGGGTGGTGATCACTTCCTCTAGTCTTTCACTGCTTAATTACGGACGGCTAGCAGTGGTGTAGGTTTTTGTGAAATTCAGAACAATCTTTTAAATGACGAGTAAAACCAAGTCAATAAAAATAAATAAGTAAATCACCTTAAGCCTAATTCTAATTCATAAAGGTTACACTTCAGCTTAACCTGGTTCACACCGTAACAGTTGTTATTCAATAAAAATAAATAAGTAAATCACCTTAAGCCTAATTCTAATTCATAAAGGTTACACTTCAGCTTAACCTGGTTCACACCGTAACAGTTGTTATTCAATAAAAATAAATAAGTAAACACCTTAAGCCTAATTCTAATTCATAAATGTTACACTTCAGCTTAACCTGGTTCACACCGTAATAGTTGTTATTCAATAAAAATAAATAAGTAAATCACCTTAAGCCTAATTCTAATTCATAAAGGTTACACTTCAGCTTAACCTGGTTCACACCGTAACAGTTGTTATTCAATAAAAATAAATAAGTAAATCACCTTAAACCTAATTCTAATTCATAAAGGTTACACTTCTGCTTAACCTGGTTCACACCGTAACAGTTGTTATTCAATAAAAATAAATAAGTAAATCACCTTAAGCTTAATTCTAATTCATAAAGGTTACACTTCAACTTAACCTGGTTCACACCGTAACAGTTGTTATTCAATAAAAATAAATAAGTAAATCACCTTAAGCCTAATTCTAATTCATAAAGGTTACACTTCAACTTAACCTGGTTCACACCGTAACAGTTGTTATTCAGGAAATTTGATGAGAGAGATAACGTCTTAACGTGTGCCTGTCGTATCCCAATCAGTCTGACGAACTTTATTATTGTATGAAAGGCCTCGCCGGTACTGGATACAGCACATAATGTCTGGTTGATATATTATTTTACAATCCTCTTTATTATGAATTATTAGTTTATTAAAAAAACTCCCTTAACTGCATGCATGATGCGTGCACACGAATTAATAATTAATTTCATGTAAATGAGCGTTTTACCCCTCGCAAACAAACCCATAATTATAAACAACAAAAACAAAAAAAACAACAAAAAACGTGTAACTGTTGGCCAAAAGAAAGAAGGGTTTTTGTGTGACTGTGGTTAAGGATTTTCGTGTAGAAAGTTTCTGTTAGGAGTTTGGGTTTATGTGTTTCTAATTTAAGTGATTCGACTATTATTTATTCAACAACTAATTTATATACCAGAAAAGAATGCCAATGAACATATTCAGACATCTTGTTTTTTGTATATATTCCACTAGATATTTTAAGGTCGACTGATTAGGTTAGTTTTTGCTAAAGCTATGCTGGGAAATTGTTAATAGGTTACTTGTTGGGAAAAAACTCATTTGACTAAGACATTCTCATTGTTCGGGTTACTGCGGGCTATCAACACCCACAATAAGTTAAGTCTTTATCTCCCAGTTCTTTACTTTAAACTGAAGAGAAAATGGAAAAATAACCAATAAAAATGCAGAGTCGTAAAAAAATGTCTCCTACTGTAGGTAACTTGTTTATAAAGAAATGTGTCTTACTGTTGGTAACTTGCTGATAAAGAAATGTGTCCTACTGTCAGTAACTTGCTGATAAAGAAATGTGTCCAACTGTCGGTAACTTGCTGATAAAGAAATGTGTCTTACTGTCGGTAACTTGCTGACAAAGAAATGTGTCCTACTGTCAGTAACTTGCTGATAAAGAAATGTGTCCAACTGTCGGTAACTTGCTGATAAAGAAATGTGTCTTACTGTCGGTAACTTGCTGACAAAGAAATGTGTCTTACTGTCGGTAACTTGCTGATAAAGAAATGTGTTCTACTGTCGGTAACTTGCTGACAAAGAAACGTGTCCTACTGTCCGTAACTTGCTGATAAAGAAATGTGTTCTACTGTCGGTAACTTGCTGACAAAGAAATGTGTTCTACTGTCGGTAACTTGCTGATAAAGAAATCTGTCCTACTGTCGGTAACTTGCTGACAAAGAAATGTGTCCTACTGTAGGTAACTTGCTGACAAAGAAATGTGTCCTACTGTAGGTAACATGCTGATAAAGAAATCTGTCCTACTGTCGGTAACTTGCTGATAAATAAATGTGTCCTACTGTCGGTAACTTGCTGTTAAAGAAATGTGTCCTACTGTAGCTAACTTGCTGATAAATAAATGTGTCCTACTGTCGGTAACTTGCTGATAAAGCTCTGTTATCGAAACTATTTCTTACAAGGAGAGATGCTGTTACATTTAAAATTCAAAAATAATATGATGAGTTTTTACCAGGATAACTGCTGGTACAGCCCATGCTTAGAAATAATGTAACACGTTTCATAACAAGAGATCTGTTGGTACAGCCCATGTTCAGAAATAATGTAACACGTTTCATAACAAGAGATCTGTTGGTACAGCCCATGTTCAGAAATAATGTAACACGTTTCATAACAAGAGATCTGTTGGTACAGCCCATGCTTAGAAATAATGTAACACGTTTCATAACAAGAGATCTGTTGGTACAGCCCATGTTCAGAAATAATGTAACACGTTTCATAACAAGAGATCTGTTGGTACAGCCCATGTTCAGAAATAATGTAACACGTTTCATAACAAGAGATCTGTTGGTACAGCCCATGTTCAGAAATAATGTAACACGTTTCATAACAAGAGATCTGTTGGTACAGCCCATGTTCAGAAATAATGTAACACGTTTCATAACAAGAGATCTGTTGGTACAGCCCATGTTCAGAAATAATGTAACACGTTTCATAACAAGAGATCTGTTGGTACAGCCCATGCTTAGAAATAATGTAACACGTTTCATAACAAGAGATCTGTTGGTACAGCCCATGCTTAGAAATAATGTAACACGTTTCATAACAAGAGATCTGTTGGTACAGCCCATGTTCAGAAATAATGTGTCACAGTTCTTTCTTATCAGAAGATTTGTTTGTACAGCCGATGTTAAGAAGTTATGTGTCACAATTCTCACCAGAAGATCTGTTGGTACAACCCATGCTCAGAAATAACGTGTCACAATTCTCACTAGAAGATCTGTTGGTACAACCCATGCTCAGAAATAACGTGTCACAGTTCTCACTAGAAGATCTGTTGGTACAACCCATGCTCAGAAAAAACGTGTCACAGTTCTCAAGAAGAAATCTACTGGTACAGCCCAAGTTCAGAAATAACGTGTCACAGTTCTCAAGAAGAAATCTACTGGTACAGCCCAAGTTCAGAAGTCATGTAATGGAGGTGGTAATATGTAAAGTAGAAACTTGATTATGAAAAGTTGTAGTACCATTTGATTGTTTTACAGAATAACTGTTTGTATCACATATTATTATGATGTTCTCTAAGTAATTTGTTCACTTCTGTCCGACATAAGGAAGGTTTTCATGTTTAGCTAGTCACCTTATCTTATCTATTGATTTTCAAAATCGCATTGGGAGTACAGAACTGAGTATCGGTTTACTGTTATACAAGTAAGTCGCACAACCTATTAACACAAGAGATAGTTTCGTGTTGATTCGTTGAAGAAAACGTCACGTGTTACGTTGTGACGTTAGAATGATGCAAGTTTAGTTATATATATTTTTTCAACGCAATGTGAGTTTTTCTTTTTATTTTATTACAGAATAAAGATAACTAGTTACACGAGAGCTATGTGCACATATTGTCTCTATGTTTTGGAGTGATAGATAGTAAATAGCATCCACCACCATCTCTTGAGCTATTTTTATCTGACCAAATAGTATGGCCACGTTTCCCACGTACGTGTCAACGGGACGGGAACCGTTAATCCTTGGTTTCAAAGTTTGGATACACAAATTATTAAGTTTCACTCATCCTAGAATATAGGGCAAGAAGCTCTTAGAATAGCGGAACCCTTATTTTACAATTATAATGAAATAAAATTTCATTTCTGATTTAAATTGAAACAGAATACTGTTATTTTGTGTTTGATTTAAGCACAAGCTGCACAACACGTTATATTGTGCTTTGCGTGTTTGGACTTATAACTGAGCCCTTGGGAGCTTTTCTTTGTATATAAAAATAAAGTCTGCGAAACTTCGTGTTTGTCTGAAATCATCCGGTTCTTTGAAACCTTATTTTAGTTTTGAGAGGTGCCACAAGAACGAAAGACAGTATCCGCTGACATTCCGTACGTATACCTGACAGACGCAATGAATAACCTGTTACTATGGCAACGGTGAGGGTGTGGCGCACGTGCTTCGGTCTGCAGCGCATCTTTTCATTTTTAATTACTTTTTGCATGAAGAGGTCTTCTAGCCATGACATTTTAGTATACAGTTAACGAATGAATGCTTCTAACCTACCTGTGTTTTATACCTGTATTGGTTCCAGCCATAGAGTATGTAGGAAGCACTGTACGTGTACCATGAAACTAGATCATATAAGACCTCTTACATGAAGTTATCTACATTTAAAACTGCAGTACCAGAGTTAGTGTACCTTTGGATATATTAGTAGTACGTAGACTAAGAGGTGTTTTTGATTTAATGTCTACAGGAAATTATTTTTGTTACTCGTGAAACACGAAGTTTATGTATTGTATTCCTTCCCAAACTCAAAATGACACATTTATTTGAGTGTTTATGAAATTCATCGTTTGAAAATGATTACATCGAATCCTGATGTTGGTGCTTGGAATTTGTTCAGAGGTAAGGATGGGTGTTAAATAAAGTATACATTTCGTATAAAATATAGCGTAGGATGTTAATTTTAAATGTATTATGTGTTCTTGGAATATGTCCATAGGTGAGGAAGGGTGTTAGATAAGGTATATATTTCATATAAAGTACAGTGTAGGATGTGAGTTAGTGTCCTTTCAAATGACGAGCTGAATAACTAAGGAAGTTAACAAGAATTTTTATTCATATACCCTTGAAACACTTATTTAAACCAAACCTGTTTTGCAACTCTGTACTTCCTATCACAACTGGATTATCAGTTGATTTGAAATAGACTGGACTAACCTAAATAACGAAAGTGAAAAGCGTAGTTTTAATTACAGGAAAACGAATGAAGTTTTCACAACATACAAAAAATGTACATATTATTCATAAAGAAAATAAACCTTATACTTCTAGGAGCGATCATGTGATCGTATACGTAACGTAATGTTTAAAGACTACAATGTACCTATTGGTCTATCTCACTTATCCTTTAAAGTAAACAAAAACTATTAAATAAAACACAAAAACCCCAGAGCCAGTTCTTGTCATTCATATAGCTACAAATATTTCTCTTAAATTCACTTAAATTTATTCTTTCTACAACATCTGAAAGCAGCCCATTCCAAAAACACCACTCCTTAAAAAAATAAAACTGTCTTAGTTGATGATAACTCCTACTTTGCCAAAATGTATACTTGTGTCCCCTAGTGCTTGTGTCCCCTGGTGGTACTATTCTCACTGTTAAGTATGAAGAACACAATGCTGCATCAATACTATCAATTCCTTTAACAATCTTAAACAACTCAATCAGAACCCCCCAACTTTTAGCTCCACCATTCCAAGCACCATTCTAGTGACCTTCAGTTATAATGTTACACCATTCTAGTGACCTTCCGTTATAATGTTGCACCATTCTAGTGACCTTCCGTTATAATGTTACACCATTCTAGTGACCTTCCGTTATAATGTTACTGTGTAGTTTTATTCTAGTGACCTTCAGTTATAATGTTACTGTGTAGTTTTATTCTAGTGACCTTCAGTTATAATGTTACTGTGTAGTTTTATTCTAGTGACCTTCAGTTATAATGTTACTGTGTAGTTTTATTCTAGTGACCTTCAGTTATAATGTTACTGTGTAGTTTTATTCTAGTGACCTTCAGTTATAATGTTGCACCATTCTAGTGACCTTCCGTTATAATGTTACACCATTCTAGTGACCTTCCGTTATAATGTTGCACCATTCTAGTGACCTTCCGTTATAATGTTACACCATTCTAGTGACCTTCCGTTATAATGTTGCACCATTCTAGTGACCTTCCGTTATAATGTTACTGTGTAGTTTTATTCTAGTGACCTTCAGTTATAATGTTACTGTGTAGTTTTATTCTAGTGACCTTCAGTTATAATGTTACTGTGTAGTTTTATTCTAGTGACCTTCAGTTATAATGTTGCACCATTCTAGTGACCTTCCGTTATAATGTTACACCATTCTAGTGACCTTCCGTTATAATGTTACACCATTCTAGTGACCTTCCGTTATAATGTTACACCATTCTAGTGACCTTCCGTTATAATGTTGCACCATTCTAGTGACCTTCCGTTATAATGTTACTGTGTAGTTTTATTCTAGTGACCTTCAGTTATAATGTTACTGTGTAGTTTTATTCTAGTGACCTTCAGTTATAATGTTACTGTGTAGTTTTATTCTAGTGACCTTCAGTTATAATGTTGCACCATTCTAGTGACCTTCCGTTATAATGTTACACCATTCTAGTGACCTTCAGTTATAATGTTGCTGTGTAGTTTTATTCTAGTCGAAACTAGTGAAATTTCACTACTTTCGTTATATATCATATTTTCTTTTATGATCAATTCTTCAGTAAGTTACATATTTTATTGCTTATCTGCTCGTAGGCTTAATAGTTCCCAGGTTATGAATTCGATGATTTATGGTTTGCCATCTGCTGCCATAAAAACGCACTCAGAATTTTGTGGCCATTGGAGTGCTATAGAAATAATGATGATATCCTACTATTCATTCTGATAAGAGTAGATTAAGGGTTGGCGGCCGGTACTGTTAGTTAGCAGCTTTTTCTCTAATATATCAGTTAAGATAGTTCTTGTGCAGCTTTGGTCCAAATCTTGGAACAAACAAACAATCGTAGGAATACCCCTTAAATAACATAGTTTTAATATTTTCTTTTGTATGTATATTGAAGTTTTATTTTTGCCTAAATTGGCGGTTTTCTTTCTTTGGTGTTATTTGATCATTCAATATTAATTTGTTGCACGGCTATAAAAAGTACAACAAGTACAACTTTTATTTATAATCGATGTATCCAGATTACAATCAACATGCGAACTTCATTATTCAAGGTATTGTTTTTTAATGTTACCACTGTTCCAGTAATTTGTTCTGTCCTTCATGTTTATTTTTATTTGCTGGCAGCCTCATTTTTGAAATATATTTAACAACAAGTGCATCAAATGATACTCTTGGAGAAACAATTATTTGTTAAACATGAGTTACTGTGAAGCTACTTGTAAGTTGGTTTGCTTGAGCAGTAAGTACGTACCCATTAGATAGAATATAAATGTTTTTGACTTTGCTACTAACCATAACTATGGTCATTTTTTCTAATGATCAATTATTCTTCTCGATGTTAGATTGGTACCATTTTTGCTCGAAATCACCACATTTTTTACTGTAAAACATAGTCTGATATCAATAAACAGTGATATCAGAATATTTTTATGTGAAAATAATGGGTTTGAAACGGTTTTAAGACCCACGGGAGTACTTAGCTAGTACCTACCCGTTTTCATGATCTCAAGCCACGGGAAATGAAAAACCGCAGCAACTGGGGTGGTTTGGTCCCACGAGGTCAGAGGTGAGAAGAGAAATTAGGGTGACGAGTACTGTTTTAAATTGGTAGCCTCTGAATCGGTACCCAGATAGAACTTAGGAAATTTACAATGCTTCAAAAATAATACACGCGCACCAAATATTTACTGGGCAGATGGAAGTTTACAAATCTCAATGTTGCTCGAAGCATGACTAAATATCATGACTATTTGGAGTCTTAATGAAGTTTATAGGGCTTATGGCATGTACAAACAACCTGTGTATTATAGAGGTAAAAAAAGTTACCCAGATTACAAAACTGAGTTACAAGGGTGACGGGTGGAAGATGTAACCCAGGCGATAAAACAGAGATAGATATAAGGATGGCGGGTGGAAGATGTAACCAAGACGATTGAACTGAGATACAAGGATGACGGGTCGAAGATGTATTTTAAACTTAAGTTCATCCATTGTGACAGTGTTTGAAATACAGTTTTTATCAACTAATTAATATATCTATTGTGATAGTGTTTGAAATACAGTTTTTATTAACTAATTAATATATCCATTGTGACAGTTTTTGAAATACAGTTTTTATTAACTAATTAATATATCCATTATGACAGTATTTGAAATACAGTTTTTATTAACTAATTAATATATCCATTATGACAGTGTTTGAAATACAGTTTTTATTAACTAATTAATATATACCTTATGACAGTGTTTGAAATACAGTTTTTATTAACTAATTAATATATGCATTATGACAATGTTTGAAATACAGTTTTTATTAACTAATTAATATATCCATTATGACAGTGTTTGAAATACAGTTTTTATTAACTAATTAATATATCCATTATGACAATGTTTGAAATACAGTTTTTATTAACTAATTAATATATCCATTATGACAGTGTTTGAAATACAGTTTTTATTAACTAATTAATATATCCATTATGACAGTGTTTGAAATACAGTTTTTATTAATTAATTAATATATCCATTATGACAGTGTTTGAAATACAGTTTTTATTAACTAATTAATATATACCTTATGACAGTGTTTGAAATACAGTTTTTATTAACTAATTAATATATACCTTATGACAGTGTTTGAAATACAGTTTTTATTAACTAATTAATATATACCTTATGACAATGTTTGAAATACAGTTTTTATTAACTAATTAATATATACCTTATGACAATGTTTGAAATACAGTTTTTATTAACTAATTAATATATACCTTATGACAGTGTTTGAAATACAGTTTTTATTAACTAATTAATATATTCCTTATGACAGTGTTTGAAATACAGTTTTTATTAACTAATTAATATATTCCTTATGACAGTGTTTGAAATACAGTTTTTATTAACTAATTAATATATACCTTATGACAGTGTTTGAAATACAGTTTTATTAACTAATTAATATATCCATTATGACAGTGTTTGAAATACAGTTTTTATTAACTAATTAATATATCCATTATGACAGTGTTTGAAATACAGTTTTTATTAACTAATTAATATATCCATTATGACAGTGTTTGAAATACAGTTTTTATTAACTAATTAATATATCCATTTTGACAATGTTTGAAATACAGTTTATATTAACTAATTAATATATCCATTATGACAGTGTTTGAAATACAGTTTTTATTAACTAATTAATATATCCATTATGACAATGTTTGAAATACAGTTTTTATTAACTAATTAATATATCCATTATGACAGTGTTTGAAATACAGTTTTTATTAACTAATTAATATATCCATTATGACAGTGTTTGAAATACAGTTTTTATTGACTAATTAATATATCCATTATGACAGTGTTTGAAATACAGTTTTTATTAACTAATTAATATATCCATTATGACAGTGTTTGAAATACAGTTTTTATTAACTAATTAATATATACCTTATGACAGTGTTTGAAATACAGTTTTTACTAACTAATTAATATATCCATTTTGACAATGTTTGAAATACAGTTTTTATTAACTAATTAATATATCCATTATGACAGTGTTTGAAATACAGTTTTTATTAACTAATTAATATATACCTTATGACAGTGTTTGAAATACAGTTTTTAGTAACTAATTAATATATACCTTATGACAGTGTTTGAAATACAGTTTTTATTAACTAATTAATATATACCTTATGACAGTGTTTGAAATACAGTTTTTATTAACTAATTAATATATACCTTATGACAGTGTTTGAAATACAGTTTTATTAACTAATTAATATATCCATTATGACAGTGTTTGAAATACAGTTTTTAGTAACTAATTAATATATCCATTATGACAGTGTTTGAAATACAGTTTTTATTAACTAATTAATATATCCATTATGACAATGTTTGAAATACAGTTTTTATTAACTAATTAATATATACCTTATGACAGTGTTTGAAATACAGTTTTTATTAACTAATTAATATATCCATTATGACAATGTTTGAAATACAGTTTTTCTTAATTAATTAATATATACCTTATGACAGTGTTTGAAATACAGTTTTTATTAACTAATTAAAATATCCATTATGACAGTGTTTGAAATACAGTTTTTATTAACTAATTAATATATCCATTATGACAATGTTTGAAATACAGTTTTTATTAACTAATTAATATATACCTTATGACAGTGTTTGAAATACAGTTTTTATTAACTAATTAATATATCCATTATGACAATGTTTGAAATACAGTTTTTATTAATTAATTAATATATACCTTATGACAGTGTTTGAAATACAGTTTTTATTAACTAATTAATATATCCATTATGACAATGTTTGAAATACAGTTTTTATTAACTAATTAATATATACCTTATGACAGTGTTTGAAATACAATTTTTATTAATTAATTAATATATACCTTATGACAGTGTTTGATCATTAAATAATTAACATATTTCTCGAAATAATTTGTTTCGTATGAACATTTTCCATTATTAATTTTCCTTTGAGAAACTGCGACGTGCCTATAAAACATAGTAAGTGTAATACATATATATCCGGACTATAAAACATAGTAAGTGTAATATATGTATCCGGACTATAAAACGTAGTAATAGTAATATATGTATCCGGACTATAAAACGTAGTAATAGTAATATATGTATCCGGACTATAAAACGTAGTAATAGTAATATATGTATCCGGACTATAAAACGCAATAATAGTAATATATGTATCCGGACTATATAACGTAGTAATAGTAATATATGTATCCGGACTATAAAACGTAGTAATAGTAATATGTGTATCCGGACTATAAAATGTACTAAGTGTAATATGTGTATCCGGACTATAAAACATAGTAAGTGTAATATGTGTATCCGGACTATAAAACATAGTAAGTGTAATATGTGTATCCGGACTATAAAACGTAGCAAGTGTAATATGTGTATCCGGACTATAAAACACAGTAAGTGTAATATATGTATCTGAACTTGTTTTGAAGAGGCCGTGGTTCGCATACTGTTGTCACATGCGTTACCAAAATAAGCATTAATCTCTTACACTTTACAGTTCATTCAAGAACAACAAATCTTTTCTAACATAGAGGGTATTATAATAATTATTATACTTACTTTCAAAATGGAATAAAACGTAAACTACGTATCATAAAACCAACATCAGTTTTTTGTTTAGTTTGTGAGGTGGAAAATACTGATTACAAAACGAAGCAAAAGGAAACTTCTGCCGATAATGCAAGGTTCAAACTTTGGGAAACTATCAATACGTCGCTATTAAACAAAATATAACACAGAGCCTATAGGACGAGATAGAAGGTTGAAATAACAGGCGGAGAAGTAGTAAGGAGCTAAAGATATATTAGGAAATGTCGAGGATTCGTTGTTCCTCTAACTACATTAGGAAATGTCGAGGATTTGTTGTTCCTCTAACTACATTAGGAAATGTCGAGGATTTGTTGTTCCTCTAACTACATTAGGAAATGTCGAGGATTTGTTGTTCCTCTAACTACATTAGGAAATGTTGAATGTTTGTTGTTCATCTAACTACATTAGGAAATGTTGAGGATTTGTTGTTCCTGTAAATACATTAGGAAATGTCGAAGATTTGTTGTTCCTGTAAATAATTAGGAAATGTGGAGGATTTGTTGTTCCTCTAACTACATTAGGAAATGTTGAGGATTTGTTGTTCCTCTAACTACATTAGGAAATGTTGAGGATTTGTTGTTCCTCTAACTACATTAGGAAATGTTGAGGATTTGTTGTTCCTCTAACTACATTAGGAAATTTTGAGGATTTGTTGTTCCTCTAACTACATTAGGAAATGTTGAAGGTTTGTTGTTCCTCTAACTACATTAGGAAATGTTGAGGACTTGTTGTTCCTCTAACTACATTAGGTAATGTTGAGGATTTGTTGTTCCTCTAATTACATTAGGAAATGTTGAGGATTTGTTGTTCCTCTAATTACATTAGGAAATGTTGAGGATTTGTTGTTCCTCTAACTTCATCAGGAAATGTTGAAGATTTGTTGTTCCTCTAATTACATTAGGGAATGTTGAAGGTTTGTTGTTCCTCTAATTACATTAGGAAATGTTGAAGGTTTGTTGTTCCTCTAACGACATTAGGAAATGTTGAAGGTTTGTTGCTCCTCTAACTACATTAGGAAATGTCGAGGATTTGTTGTTCCTCTAATTACATTAGGAAATGTTGAAGGTTTGTTGTTACTCTAATTACATTAGGGAATGTTGAAGGTTTGTTGTTCCTCTAATTACATTAGGAAATGTTGAAGGTTTGTTGTTCCTCTAATTACATTAGGAAATGTTGAAGATTTGTTGTTCCTCTAATTACATTAGGAAATGTTGAAGATTTGTTGTTCCTCTAATTACATTAGGAAATGTTGAAGATTTGTTGTTCCTCTAATTACATTAGGGAATGTTGAAGGTTTGTTGTTCCTCTAATTACATTAGGAAATGTTGAAGTTTTGTTGTTCCTCTAATTACATTAGGAAATGTTGAAGATTTGTTGTTCCTCTAATTACATTAGGGAATGTTGAAGGTTTGTTGTTCCTCTAATTACATTAGGAAATGTTGAAGGTTTGTTGTTCCTCTAATTACATTAGGAAATGTTGAAGATTTGTTGTTCCTCTAATTACATTAGGAAATGTTGAGGATTTGCTGTTCCTCTAACTACCATCTTTAATTTCACCACTTCGTACACAATAGAACGAGCAGACAAAGCTTATTTCACGTATGGAAATTAACAATAAACAACCGGGATAGAGGGAGTTTCACTTGTGTGTGGTAGGGGGCGTGTCCTTTAGCTGTTTATCTCGCAGTTTGTAGAAAATTTAACGTTTGGCCCTTCTTGACCACTAGTACATTACTAACATCCGGGTAGTTTGAAAGGATCGAGTGCTATTGAACAGGTGGCCTTCTAGTTTTAATGCTTGTTAACGTCCAAATGGTATTTCCCTTGGACATGAGACGTTTAGATTTGACAAACGATAGGGTCAGAGAAGTTTATGTAAGTAGAAAACATTCGTTTTCTTTTATCAAATTGATTACTATATATGTTTATGAAACTTGTGAAATTAAACGTCACAAATGTTTTAAACATTTGTACAATAAGTCTTATTATTACAAAAACACTGATATACTTTCATATCCTAACACCGATATACCTTCAGTATTTTTAATACTGTGTTTTCAAAATGTAGCAGTAATTAGTTTTTCATACTGAACCTCCTCATTAGAAAATATAGTAATTATTTTGTATCTTCAAAATTATATTTTATTTATACTTACTGTATCTAAAGTAACACATGTAGTCCAACATCTGTACCTGTAGTGTTATTTATACTTACTGTATCTAAAGTAACGCATGTAGTCCAACATCTGTACCTGTAGTGTCATTTATACTTACTGTATCTGAAGTAACACATGTAGTCCAACATCTGTACCTGTAGTGTTATTTATACTTACTGTATCTAAAGTAACGCATGTAGTCCAACATCTGTACCTGTAGTGTCATTTATACTTACTGTATCTAAAGTAACACATGTAGTCCAACATCTGTACCTGTAGTGTCATTTATACTTACTGTATCTAAAGTAACACATGTAGTCCAACATCTGTACCTGTAGTGTCATTTATACTTACTGTATCTAAAGTAACACATGTAGTTCAACATCTGTACCTGTAGTGTCATTTATACTTACTGTATCTAATGTAACACATGTAGTCCAACATCACCTATATATTCACGTATTCGTATCTGAATGAAGGCTCATGTTTCAAAATTTGTATTAATTAGCTAAACGTACGTTACTAGCCAAGTTCTTAAATGATGGATACTTAACCTATATGCAGTACAATCTGTACTTAATGTATTTATAAATTCACGTGTACGTGTACTGTAGTTTTCATTGTTCAAAGTTCGTATATATATGTATAACGTTCGTTGTTAAACCTGTTTTCTACTTTCCTGGCTGTCTTATTAGATTGTTCAAGGAGTGCATAGATTGATACTGAAACTAATGCTTCAGTTATTGTGAAATGTGAACAAAGTGAATAATAGTAGGTTGTTAGGAAAATGCATTCAACGTACATGAAATGTCGCTATCACCCCAAAATATAAGGAATTGTTTCTCTTATTTTTCTTATAATTTCAAACTAGAATAACTGAAATGGAGCAACCTCTATTTGTAGCACTATCAATGACATCATCGCGATATAACGCAGTTTCACGTGAACTTGTTATAATGTATTTTTAGGGTATTCTTTGGTTATTGGGCCTGGCATGGCCAAGCGCGTGAGGCGTGCGACTCGTAATCCGAGGGTCGCGGGTTCGCGCCCGCGTCGCGCTAAACATGCTCGCCCTTCCAGCCGTGGGGGCGTATAATGTGACGGTCAATCCCACTTTTCGTTGGTAAAAGAGTAGCCCAAGAGTTGGCGGTGGGTGGTGATGACTAGCTGCCTTCCCTCTAGTCTTACACTGCTAAATTAGGAACGGCTAGCACGGATAGCCCTCGAGTAGCTTTGTGCGAAATTTCAAAACAAACAAACAAATCCATGGTTATTGATGTCCTATTTAAACTTAAATTATGTTGTTACAATACCAGTTTGTAAGATATTTTTATTAGTTGTAAATAGCTGTTCCCTTCTGTTTAGTGTCAGTGTAAAACGCCACACTAAATGTTTGGGTTATCGAGAAAACTTGTTTCTCTTCGTGTAGAGAACTCGCGCTTTTGTATGTGACCTGTGTTTGTATAACCTGTCTTTTTTTACTTCGTGTGGAGAGAACCAATGTTTGTACTTGGCGTGTGTATCTTGTGTTTGTGTCGAAAACTGGAATATTTACATACTGTTTAACAAGGTCGGCTGTGTGAAAAACATGTTGTGTTGTATCTGTAAAGTGTCAGTATAATTGTGGTGTGGTTTGATGTTTAATATTTATATATCTCAGCAAAAGGCTTAAGTCAAAATTCACTTTTAAGGTTTCTTATGCTTTTATTTCGGTACATATAAATAAGCTAGTTGGTTGATGTTGTTAAACACTTGTCTACACACCGGACTGTAAGCTGCATAGAACTGGTATCCAAAACTAGGTTTAGACGTTTCGTTCAGTCACTGGTAGGCTGCAAGTTAAGGCAATTTATCTGAATGAAAGAATTTAAATATAGGACCAATCAACCCGGTTTATTAAAATATAGGACCAATCAACCCGGTTTATTAAAGTATAGGTCCAATCAACCATGTTTATTAAAATACAGGACCAATCAACCCTGTTTATTAAAACACAGGACCAATCAACCCTGTTTATTAAAACACAGGACCAATCAACCCGGTTTATTAAAATATAGCACCAATCAACCCGGTTTATTAAAATATAGCACCAATCAACCCGGTTTATATAAATACATACACGGGTTTCGTACTTGAATAGATTATCAGTCATAAAGTTATAAATCATTACCATTATTAAAAGTAAAGATGAAAAACAATGATCATTTGATATAGTACTGTGTCTGTGAACCTAAAGCTTCTCTCTCTCTCAGTTACTGTTTCTGTATACCTCCTCTCTCTCTGTTACTGTGTCTGTGAACCTACACTTTCTCTCTCTCTCTAGTCTCTAAACGTAACACATGAATTTGTACACAGACTACGTTACCGTTGTATCACGCACTTTCTTGAAAATGTATCTTAATTTTTGTAAAGAATAATAAAGATTTATGAGACAAATTCACTCCAATTGCTGTTTATTACTTTACACGTTTCGAAATTCCTTCTCACCCACGTGAAACGTTTATTATGAAACAGACACATTGTACTGAGTGACTCGTTGAACATTACCCGCTGACAACTTGATACTGTACACTGACGGGGTCAAGGCGCCCCTTGACCCCGCTAGGGGAGCCTGCCTCGTATTACCCTGAGCCTACAAGACGGCTGTGACCCGATTTTTTAACCTCTTAATTGACTTGTTTCAAAACTTCCTTTAATGCAATGGATCAGGTAACAAGATTTGTAAGCTATCGTGGCGGAACACTAAACCATGCATGAAAACACGAAATGTTTCACCCTCATGAGTAATAATGATAAAACTAAAATTGATTGGTACAATATATATATATATTCAAATATCAGGTTTTTAAAACAATTTATTTTTATGAACTACATCTTTTATGGAATGAAAAAGCAGAAGGTGTTTTAAAATTTGTAGGATTCAATAAACGTAACTATTTTGTATCAGTCAGGTGGCAGCACTGCCTAAGTAGGACGGCTGTTATTGTTTATGAAAACGGTATTTCAAATATCTACTCAAGAGGCCACCTGACGTTTACAATACTATACAGTGTTTACTTTTACAACAATATCTATGTAATGACTGAGTCACGAGTTCTCTAAATGTCTGTAAATATCGAAGTAAAAAGTTTGAATTTTCTTACATAATTCAAACCCAAACAATGGTGTGAATCAGTTTAATTCAGATAACATAGTTTCAGACAAAGTATCCAATATTGTAAGTATTATTAGTAACTAGTTGTAACTATTTATAAATCATAATTCTGGTGTAAATGATGTTCTCATTACCCCTTGTGGTCAGCTTTCTTACAGAAGTGTGGTATTTATTTAATAAACTGAAGTACAGGGTGAAACAGTAACATATAAACAATAAATATTACAGTTGGAGCCTCACTGTATTTAGAACTTGATTATAAGTACAACATTCTTACGTCTTTTCAAACATTGCATTAAAAACAAGCAAATAATTAAGGAAAAACTTTCAAGAAAAAGGAAGTCAATATAGGGATGGCTAATATCAAGTATTTAAACATAATGTATATCATAATATAGGGATGGCTAATATCAAGTATTTAAACATAATGTATATCATAATATAGGGATGGCTAATATCAAGTATTTAAACATAATGTATATCATAATATAGGGATGGCTAATATCAAGTATTTAAACATAATGTATATCATAATATAGGGATGGCTAATATCAAGTATTTAAACATAATGTATATCATAATATAGGGATGACAAAAATCAAGTATTTAAACATAATGTATATCATAATATAGGGATGGCAAAAATCAAGTATTTAAACATAATGTACATCATAATATAGGGATGGCTAATATCAAGTATTTAAACATAATGTACATCATAATATAGGGATGGCTAATGTCAAGTATTTAAACATAATGTACATCATAATATAGGGATGGCTAATGTCAAGTATTTAAACATAATGTATATCATAATATAGGGATGGCAAAAATCAAGTATTTAAACATAATGTACATCATAATATAGGGATGACAAAAATCAAGTATTTAAACATAATGTACATCATAATATAGGGATGGCTAATATCAAGTATTTAAACATAATGTACATCATAATATAGGGATGGCTAATGTCAAGTATTTAAACATAATGTACATCATAATATAGGGATGGCTAATGTCAAGTATTTAAACATAATGTATATCATAATATAGGGATGGCAAAAATCAAGTATTTAAACATAATGTACATCATAATATAGGGATGGCTAATATCAAGCATTTAAATATAATGGAAGGAAGATAATATAGATGTAGAGTATATCATAATGCATATCATGATATAGATGTAGAGTATATCATAATGCATATCATGATATAGATGTAGAGTATATCATAATGCATATCATAATATAGATGTAGAGTATATAATAATACATATAATATAGATGTATAATATATCATAATGCATATCATAATATAAATGTAGAGTATATCATAATGCATATCATAATATAAATGTAGAGTATATCATAATGCATATCATAATATAGATGTATAGTATATTATAATTAGTAGATTAATTAATGTATATCATAATTACCAGTTTTATTGACGTGTATCGCCATTAACAGATTCCATAATATTATGTCCCCTATCCACCTCTCATTTAGTAAACCCCTGCTTAGTGATATTTATGTTATGTATCTCACATTTAAGATACACCCCTTCATATACTGACATTTATATCGGTTTGATTAATAAGAATTGCCTACCAGAGCATGTACAGGGAACGAATCAGAAATGTGAAGCTGTCTAGTTAATTAAGTATTCTTGTCGTACATGTTTACTCATAAAGATTAGAGTTCCTTCCTCTAATCCTATTAATATGTCACGTGGTTGGAACAGCTTCATATATTTATGCTAGTTACAAATCCATATATTAAGCTAACAATACAAAAAATATGATAAAAGATTAATAATAGTCGATCTAGAAAACTGCACATAAGTGTTAGAGTAAAGTCAAACATTAGATTTTAGGCTACTTTCAAATAACAATGGATGATAAATCACATATGAAACATCAACAGTTTATTAATCTTCATATTTAATAGAACAGAAACTTTGTGGAAGTGCTTGACTTAAGCAAACTATTAATATTTTGTGTCTCTCTCTTTTACTTTAATAATAACTGTAGACAGTCTTTCAAGTATTGTTGTAACATATTTAATCAAAGTGTTGGGAGTTTACTGCATCTCTAATACACATACATAAGTTATCGAGAAGTAACTTTTAATTTGCCAAGATTTTGATGTATGAAATCCCAGCTCTGCTCAACTGAGTTGAGAGTGGTGCTCTGTGTGTGGTAGTAGGATTCTTTACCAATAATATGTACACCACTGGTTATACCGTGACGTTATGTTATGGTACTTGAACTGATTCATTATTCCAACTAATTTGCAAGTATCTCATGTTGTCTCAACAGGAAAATACCTACAAATAGTCACAGGTGCTATACATTAAGGTATCAACAGGAAAACACCTAGAAACCGTCACAGGTGCTATACATTAAGATATGAACAGGAAAACACCTACAAACCGTCACAGGTGCAAAACATTAAGGAATCAACAGGAAAACACCTAGAAACCGTCACAGGTGCTATACATTAAGGTATCAACAGGAAAACACCTACAAACCGTCACAGTAGCTGTACATTAAGGTATCAACAGGAAAACACCTACAAACCGTCACAGTTGCTATACATTAAGGTATCAACAGGAAAACACCTACAAACCGTCACAGTTGCTATACATTAAGGTATGAACAGGAAAACACCTACAAACCGTTACAGGTGCTATACATTAAAGTATCAACAGGAAAACACCTAGAAACCGTCACAGGTGCTATACATTAAGGTATCAACAGGAAAACACCTAGAAACCGTCACAGGTGCTATACATTAAGGTATAAACAGGAAAACACCTAGAAATCATCACAGGTGCTATACATTAAGGTATCAACAGGAAAACACCTACAAACCGTGAGAGGTGCTATACATTAAGGTATCAACAGGAAAACACCTAGAAACCGTCACAGGTGCTATACATTAAGGTATCAACAGGAAAACACCTAGAAACCGTCACAGGTGCTATACATTAAGATATGAACAGGAAAACACCTACAAACCGTCACAGGTGCAAAACATTAAGGAATCAACAGGAAAACACCTAGAAACCGTCACAGGTGCTATACATTAAGGTATCAACAGGAAAACACCTACAAACCGTCACAGTTGCTATACATTAAGGTATCAACAGGAAAACACCTACAAACCGTCACAGTTGCTATACATTAAGGTATCAACAGGAAAACACCTAGAAACCGTCACAGTTGCTATACATTAAGGTATGAACAGGAAAACACCTACAAACCGTTACAGGTGCTATACATTAAAGTATCAACAGGAAAACACCTAGAAACCGTCACAGGTGCTATACATTAAGGTATCAACAGGAAAACACCTAGAAACCGTCACAGGTGCTATACATTAAGGTATAAACAGGAAAACACCTAGAAATCATCACAGGTGCTATACATTAAGGTATCAACAGGAAAACACCTACAAACCGTGAGAGGTGCTATACATTAAGGTATCAACAGGAAAACACCTAGAAACCGTCACAGGTGCTATACATTAAGGTATCAACAGGAAAACACCTACAAACCGTCACAGTTGCTATACATTAAGGTATCAACAGGAAAACATCTAGAAACCGTCACAGGTGTTATACATTAAGGTATCAACAGGAAAACACCTACTAACCGTCACAGTTGCTATATATTAAGGTATCAACAGGAAAACACCTAGAAACCGTTACAGGTGCTATACATTAAGGTATCAACAGGAAAACACCTACAAATCGTTACAGGTGCTATACATTAAGGTAAATACCTTTCACCTTTCTTCCGCCGAACGCACAATCTACATTTTGAATCGTATATTTCAAACTTGATCTCATCCGTCCCTAACACTTTGTTCAAATGTCTATAGTCCAGTTTTTACACTTTGTAGAAAATTCCAGTCCCATGACAGTATTTGTAGATCAAAGTAAATATTTTTTAACTGCTACATGACCAAATATCCCATTCTTGTTAAGTTATCTTGATTCTGTAGATCTGGACACTTTTATATCATTTGGTACATGGTTGTTTATCACATGCTTGAGATCAGTGGCAGTCTTCCTTCTGTCACGAAGGCTACATAAACGAAATACTTAACATCAGTATTACTGAGTTCAGGTGTTGTGATCTTTAGAGTGTACTTGATAGTGTTTGGGTGTATTACAACTCTGCAGTGATTTGTTGTAGAGTCAAACCAGCATCATGTAAAGCTTTTATGCAAACTTTCTGCTCTACTGACAGTTCTCTGCGGTTTGTATTGCGCCGTGGAATAACAACAAAACTTATTATATAGTGTTAAACACTGTTTTCATCAAGGTTTATTTCTGTAGTGTTATTCAATTGATTTCTTCTTGCATGTACACGTGCCTTATGCTAGCTTCTCTCTGTATAGTTAAGACACTGCATGGGATATCATGACAGTTATTTCAAACCCTTTATTTGATCAGTATCTTTATTCAAACAGAACCTTATAACATACCCTTGGTAGAGGTATATGGGGATTATAAAAAATAAGTATTCCCACGCTGGCTTATACAGTTGCCAAGAGGGATCAGTGAATCATCACCATAGTGTTAAAATTTACATTTAAGAATAGCATGGAAGAATCAGCCCCATACAATGAAAATAATCACAAAATTGTCCTAAACGTTTTGAATAGTATTGTACAGGAAGCGAGTTAGTGGGAAAAAATCGATCATAAAACCTGAAAAACACAAAATTCAAAAATGTAATTTGGTATGTACCCCTGCACGGATCTACTGAACTACCATACCATCCAGCCCCTGCAACGTAATCATATGGACATACAACAGACAGCATTATTATATTTATATGAATTACATTTTACACTTACTCTTATGAACATTGTTAATTATTTTTACATTTTATAGTTCGTCTGTTGAACAATGTTAACAATTATTAGACTACAGTTCTTCTGATGAACAGTTTATCCATAATTATAGTTTATAACTTCTCTGATCAACAATATTAATCATTATTAAACTACACTTCGTCTAATAAATAATTTATAATTACTCTGTTCAACAATGTGAACCATTATTAAACTACAGTTCGTCTAATAAATAATTTATAATTACTCTGTTCAACAATGTGAACCATTATTAAACTACAGTTCGTCTAATAAATAATTTATACTTACTCTGTTCAACAATGTGAACCATTATTAAACTACAGTTCGTCCGTTGAACAAAGTTATCCATAATTACAGTTTATAGATCGTTTGTTGAACAAAATTATCCATAATTACAGTTTATAATTCGTATGTTGAACAAAGTTATTCATAATTACAGTTTATAATTCGTATGTTGAACAAAGTTATCCATAATTACAGTTTCTAATTCGTATGTTGAACAAAGTTATCCATAATTACAGTTTATAATTCGTATGTTGAACAAAATTATTTATAATCACAGTATATAATTCGTATGTTGAACAAAGTTATCCCTGATTACAGTTTATAATTCGTATGTTGAACAAAGTTATCTATAATCACAGTATATTATTCGTATGTTGAACAAAGTTATCCCTGATTACAGTTTATAGTTCGTATGTTGAACAAGGTTATCCATAATTACAGTTTATAATTCGTACGTTTAACAAAGTTATCCATAATTACAGTTTATACTTCGTATGTTAAACAAAGTTATCCATAATTACAGTTTATACTTCGTATGTTGAACAAAGTTATCCATAATTACAGTTTATAATTCGTATGTTGAACACAGTTATCCATAATTACAGTTTATAATTAGTATGTTGAACAACGTTTTCCATAATTACAGATTATAATTCGTATGTTGAACAAAGTTATCCATAATTACAGTTTCTAGTTCGTATGTTGAACAAAGTTTACCCTGATTACAGTTTACAATTCGTATGTTGAACAAAGTTATTCCTGATTACAGTTTATAGTTCGTATGTTGAACAAGGTTATCCATAAATACAGTTTATAATTCGTATGTTAAAAAAGTTATCCATGATTACAGTTTATAATTCGTATGTTGAACAAGGTAATCCATAATTACAGTTTATAATTCGTATGTTTAACAAAGTTATCCATAATTACAGTTTATACTTCGTATGTTGAACAAAGTAATCCCTGATTACAGTTTATAATTCGTATGTTGAACAAAGTTATCCCTGATTACAGTTTATAGTTCGTATGTTGAACAAAGTTATCCATAATTACAGTTTATAATTCGTATGTTAAAAAAGTTATCCATGATTACAGTTTATAATTCGTATGTTGAACACAGTTATCCATAATTACAGTTTATAATTCGTATGTTGAACAAAGTTTTCCATAATTACAGTTTATAGTTCGTATGTTTAACAAAGTTATCCATAATTACAGTTTATAATTCGTATGTTGAACAAAGTTATCTATAATTACAGTTTATAGTTCGTATGTTGAACAAAGTTATCCATAATTACAGTTTCTAATTCGTATGTTGAACAAAGTTATCCATAATTACAGTTTATAGTTCGTATGTTGAACAATGTTATCCATAATGACAGTTTAAAATTCGTATGTTGAACAATGTTATCCATAATTACAGTTTATAGTTCGTTTGTTGAACAAACTTATCCATAATTGCAGTTTATAATTCGTATGTTCAACAGTTATCTATAATAACAGTTTATAATTTGTATGTTGAACAAAGTTACCCATAATTTCAGTTTGTAATTCGTAAGATGAACATATTTACCCATAGTTACAGGTTATAATTCGTATGTTGAGCAAGGTTGTCCATAATTACAGTTTATAGTTCGTATGTTGAACAAGCTTATCCATAATTACAGT
The DNA here is from genome assembly GCF_004210375.1 of Tachypleus tridentatus. Taxonomy (NCBI): domain Eukaryota; kingdom Metazoa; phylum Arthropoda; class Merostomata; order Xiphosura; family Limulidae; genus Tachypleus; species Tachypleus tridentatus. The sequence continues at coordinate 154,383,952 of NC_134832.1, read as the reverse complement.
TTATAGTTCGTATGTTGAACAAAGTTATCCATAATTACAGTTTATAGTTCGTATGTTGAATAAAGTTATCCATAATTACAGTTTATAGTTCGTATGTTGAACACAGTTATCCATAATTACAGTTTATAATTCGTATGTTGAAAAAAGTTATCCATAATTACAGTTTATAGTTCATTTGTTGAACAAAGTTATCCATAATTACAGTTTATAGTTCGTATATTGAACAAAGTTATCCCTGATTACAGTTTACAATTCGTATGTTGAACAAAGTTATCCATAATTACAGTTTATAGTTCGTATGTTGAATAAAGTTATCCATAATTACAGTTTATAGTTCGTATGTTGAACAAAGTTATCCATAATTACAGTTTATAATTCGTATGTTGAAAAAAGTTATCCATAATTACAGTTTATAGTTCATTTGTTGAACAAAGTTATCCATAATTACAGTTTATAGTTCGTATATTGAACAAAGTTATCCCTGATTACAGTTTACAATTCGTATGTTGAACAAAGTTTTCCCTGATTACAGTTTATAGTTCATATGTTGAACAAAGTTATCCCTGATTACAGTTTATAGTTCGTATGTTGAACAAGGTTATCCATAATTACAGTTTATAGTTCGTATGTTGAACAAAGTTATCCATAATTACAGTTTATAGTTCGTATGTTGAACAAAGTTATCCTGATTACAGTTTACAATTCGTATGTTGAACAAAGTTTTCCCTGATTACAGTTTATAGTTCATATGTTGAACAAAGTTATCCCTGATTACAGTATATAATTCGTATGTTGAACAAAGTTATCCCTGATTACAGTTTATAGTTCGTATGTTGAAGAAGGTTATCCATTATTACAGTTTATAATTCGTAAGTTGAACAAAGTTATCCATAATTACAGTTTATAGTTCGTATGTTGAACAAAGTTATCCCTGATTACAGTTTATAATTCGTATGTTGAACAAAGTTATCCATAATTGCAGTTTATAATTCGTATGTTGAACAAAGTTTTACATAATTACAGTTTATAGTTCTTATGTTGTACAAAGTTATCCATAATTACAGTTTGTAATTCGTAAGATGAACATACTTACCCCTAGTTACAGGTTATAATTCGTATGTTGAACAAAGTTATCCCTGATTACAGTTTATAGTTCGTATGTTGAACAAAGTTATCCCTGATTACAGTTTATAATTCGTATGTTGAACAAAGTTATCCATAATTACAGTTTCTAATTCGTATGTTGAACAAAGTTATCCATAATTACAGTTTATAATTCGTATGTTGAACAAAATTATCTATAATCACAGTATATAATTCGTATGTTGAACAAAGTTATCCCTGATTACAGTTTATAATTCGTATGTTGAACAAAGTTATCTATAATCACAGTATATTATTCGTATGTTGAACAAAGTTATCCCTGATTACAGTTTATAATTCGTATGTTGAACAAAGTTATCCCTGATTACAGTTTATAGTTCGTATGTTGAACAATGTTATCCATAATTACAGTTTATAATTCGTATGTTTAACAAAGTTATCCTTTATTACAGTTTATAATTCGTATGTTTAACAAAGTTATCCATAATTACAGTTTATAGTTCGTATGTTGAACAAAGTTTACCCTGATTACAGTTTACAATTCGTATGTTGAACAAAGTTATTCCTGGTTACAGTTTATAGTTCGTATGTTGAACAATGTTATCCATAATTACAGTTTATAATTCGTATGTTGAACACAGTTATCCATAATTACAGTTTATAATTCGTATGTTGAACAAGGTTATCCATAATTACAGTTTATAATTCGTATTTTTAACAAAGTTATCCATAATTACAGTTTATACTTCGTATGTTGAACAAAGTTATCCCTGATTAGAGTTTATAATTCGTATGTTGAACAAAGTTATCCCTGATTACAGTTTATAGTTCGTATGTTGAACAAGGTTATCCATAATTACAGTTTATAATTCGTATGTTAAAAAAGTTATCCATGATTACAGTTTATAATTCGTATGTTGAACACAGTTATCCATAATTACAGTTTATAATTCGTATGTTGAACAAAGTTTTCCATAATTACAGTTTATAGTTCGTATGTTTAACAAAGTTATCCATAATTACAGTTTATAATTCGTATGTTGAACAAAGTTATCCATAATTACAGTTTATTGTTCGTATGTTGAACAAAGTTATCCATAATTACAGTTTATAGTTCGTATGTTGAACAATGTTATCCATAATGACAATTTAAAATTCGTATGTTGAACAATGTTATCCATAATGACAATTTAAAATTCGTATGTTGAACAATGTTATCCATAATTACAGTTTATAGTTCGTTTTTTGAACAAACTTATCCATAATTGCAGTTTATAATTCGTATGTTCAACAGTTATCTATAATAAAAGTTTATAATTTGTATGTTGAACAAGGTTATCCATAATTACAGTTTATAGTTCGTATGTTGAACAATGTTATCCATAATGACAATTTAAAATTCGTATGTTGAACAAAGTTTTCCATAATTACAGTTTATAGTTCGTATGTTGAACAAAGTTTACCCTGATTACAGTTTACAATTCGTATGTTGAACAAAGTTTTCCCTGATTACAGTTTATAGTTCATATGTTGAACAAGCTTATCCATAATTACAGTTTATAGTTCGTATGTTGAACAAAGTTATCCATAATTACAGTTTATAGTTCGAATGTTGAATAAAGTTATCCATAATTACAGTTTATAGTTCGTATGTTGAACACAGTTATCCATAATTACAGTTTATAATTCGTATGTTGAAAAAAGTTATCCATAATTACAGTTTATAGTTCATTTGTTGAACAAAGTTATCCATAATTACAGTTTATAGTTCGTATATTGAACAAAGTTATCCCTGATTACAGTTTACAATTCGTATGTTGAACAAAGTTATCCATAATTACAGTTTATAGTTCGTATGTTGAATAAAGTTATCCATAATTACAGTTTATAGTTCGTATGTTGAACACAGTTATCCATAATTACAGTTTATAATTCGTATGTTGAAAAAAGTTATCCATAATTACAGTTTATAGTTCATTTGTTGAACAAAGTTATCCATAATTACAGTTTATAGTTCGTATATTGAACAAAGTTATCCCTGATTACAGTTTACAATTCGTATGTTGAACAAAGTTTTCCCTGATTACAGTTTATAGTTCATATGTTGAACAAAGTTATCCCTGATTACAGTTTATAGTTCGTATGTTGAACAAGGTTATCCATAATTACAGTTTATAGTTCGTATGTTGAACAAAGTTATCCATAATTACAGTTTATAGTTCGTATGTTGAACAAAGTTTACCCTGATTACAGTTTACAATTCGTATGTTGAACAAAGTTTTCCCTGATTACAGTTTATAGTTCATATGTTGAACAAAGTTATCCCTGATTACAGTATATAATTCGTATGTTGAACAAAGTTATCCCTGATTACAGTTTATAGTTCGTATGTTGAAGAAGGTTATCCATTATTACAGTTTATAATTCGTAAGTTGAACAAAGTTATCCATAATTACAGTTTATAGTTCGTATGTTGAACAAAGTTATCCCTGATTACAGTTTATAATTCGTATGTTGAACAAAGTTATCCATAATTGCAGTTTATAATTCGTATGTTGAACAAAGTTTTACATAATTACAGTTTATAGTTTTATGTTGTACAAAGTTATCCATAATTACAGTTTGTAATTCGTAAGATGAACATACTTACCCCTAGTTACAGGTTATAATTCGTATGTTGAACAAAGTTATCCCTGATTACAGTTTATAGTTCGTATGTTGAACAAAGTTATCCCTGATTACAGTTTATAATTCGTATGTTGAACAAAGTTATCCATAATTACAGTTTCTAATTCGTATGTTGAACAAAGTTATCCATAATTACAGTTTATAATTCGTATGTTGAACAAAATTATCTATAATCACAGTATATAATTCGTATGTTGAACAAAGTTATCCCTGTTTACAGTTTATAATTCGTATGTTGAACAAAGTTATCTATAATCACAGTATATTATTCGTATGTTGAACAAAGTTATCCCTGATTACAGTTTATAATTCGTATGTTGAACAAAGTTATCCCTGATTACAGTTTATAGTTCGTATGTTGAACAATGTTATCCATAATTACAGTTTATAATTCGTATGTTTAACAAAGTTATCCTTTATTACAGTTTATAATTCGTATGTTTAACAAAGTTATCCATAATTACAGTTTATAGTTCGTATGTTGAACAAAGTTTACCCTGATTACAGTTTACAATTCGTATGTTGAACAAAGTTATTCCTGGTTACAGTTTATAGTTCGTATGTTGAACAATGTTATCCATAATTACAGTTTATAATTCGTATGTTGAACACAGTTATCCATAATTACAGTTTATAATTCGTATGTTGAACAAGGTTATCCATAATTACAGTTTATAATTCGTATTTTTAACAAAGTTATCCATAATTACAGTTTATACTTCGTATGTTGAACAAAGTTATCCCTGATTAGAGTTTATAATTCGTATGTTGAACAAAGTTATCCCTGATTACAGTTTATAGTTCGTATGTTGAACAAGGTTATCCATAATTACAGTTTATAATTCGTATGTTAAAAAAGTTATCCATGATTACAGTTTATAATTCGTATGTTGAACACAGTTATCCATAATTACAGTTTATAATTCGTATGTTGAACAAAGTTTTCCATAATTACAGTTTATAGTTCGTATGTTTAACAAAGTTATCCATAATTACAGTTTATAATTCGTATGTTGAACAAAGTTATCCATAATTACAGTTTATTGTTCGTATGTTGAACAAAGTTATCCATAATTACAGTTTATAGTTCGTATGTTGAACAATGTTATCCATAATGACAATTTAAAATTCGTATGTTGAACAATGTTATCCATAATGACAATTTAAAATTCGTATGTTGAACAATGTTATCCATAATTACAGTTTATAGTTCGTTTTTTGAACAAACTTATCCATAATTGCAGTTTATAATTCGTATGTTCAACAGTTATCTATAATAAAAGTTTATAATTTGTATGTTGAACAAGGTTATCCATAATTACAGTTTATAGTTCGTATGTTGAACAATGTTATCCATAATGACAATTTAAAATTCGTATGTTGAACAAAGTTTTCCATAATTACAGTTTATAGTTCGTATGTTGAACAAAGTTTACCCTGATTACAGTTTACAATTCGTATGTTGAACAAAGTTTTCCCTGATTACAGTTTATAGTTCATATGTTGAACAAAGTTATCCCTGATTACAGTTTATAATTCGTATGTTGAACAAAGTTATCCCTGATTACAGTTTATAGTTCGTATGTTGAAGAAGGTTATCCATTATTACAGTTTATAATTCGTATGTTGAACAAAGTTTTACATAATTACAGTTTATAGTTCGTATGTTGTACAAAGTTATTCATAATTACAGTTTGTAATTCGTAAGATGAACATATTTACCCCTAGTTACAGGTTATAATTCGTATGTTGAACAAAGTTATCCCTGATTACAGTTTATAGTTCGTATGTTGAACAAAGTTATCCCTGATTAAGTTTATAGTTCGTATGTTGAACAAGGTTATCCATAATTACAGTTTATAGTTCGTATGTTGAACAAAGTTATCCCTGATTACAGTTTACACTTCGTATGTTGAACAAAGTTATCCCTGATTACAGTTTATAGTTCGTATGTTGAAGAAGGTTATCCCTGATTACAGTTTATAATTCGTATGTTGAACAAAGTTATCCATAATTACAGTTTATAGTTCGTATGTTGAACACAGTTATCCATAATTACAGTTTATAATTCGTATGTTGAACAAAGTTATCCATAATTACAGTTTATAATTCGTATGTTGAACAAAGTTATCCATAATTACAGTTTATAGTTCGTATGTTGAACAATGTTATTAATAATTGCAGTTTATAATTCGTATGTTCAACAGTTATCTATAATAACAGTTTATAATTTGTATGTTGAACAAAGTTACCCATAATTTCAGTTTACAATTCGTATGTTGAACAAAGTTATTCCTGATTACAGTTTATAGTTCGTATGTTGAATAAGGTTATCCATAATTACAGTTTATAATTCATATGTTAAAAAAGCTATCCATGATTACAGTTTATAATTCGTATGTTGAACACAGTTATCCATAATTACAGTTTATAATTCGTATTTTTAACAAAGTTATCCATAATTACAGTTTATACTTCGTATGTTGAACAAAGTTATCCATGATTACAGTTTATAATTCGTATGTTGAACACAGTTATCCATAATTACAGTTTATAATTCGTATGTTGAACAAAGTTTTCCATAATTACAGTTTATAGTTCGTATGATTAACAAAGTTATCCATAATTACAGTTTATAATTCGTATGTTGAACAAAGTTATCCATAATTACAGTTTATAGTTCGTATGTTGAACAAAGTTATCCATAATTACAGTATATAGTTCGTATGTTGAACAATGTTATCCATAATGACAATTTAAAATTCGTATGTTGAACAATGTTATCCATAATTACAGTTTATAGTTCGTTTGTTGAACAAACTTATCCATAATTGCAGTTTATAATTCGTATGTTCAACAGTTATCTATAATAACAGTTTATAATTTGTATGTTGAACAAAGTTATCCATAATTACAGTTTATAGTTCGTATTTTGAACAAGGTTGTCCATAATTACAGTTTATAGTTCATATGTTGAACAAGCTTATCCATAATTACAGTTTATAGTTCGTATGTTGAACAAAGTTATCCATAATTACAGTTTATAGTTCGTATTTTGAACAAAGTTATCCATAATTACAGTTTATAGTTCGTATGTTGAACACAGTTATCCATAAATACAGTTTATAATTCGTATGTTGAACAAAGTTATCCATAATTACAGTTTATAGTTCATTTGTTTAACAAAGTTTTCCATAATTACAGTTTATAGTTCGTATGTTGAACAAAGTTATCCCTGATTACAGTTTACAATTCGTATGTTGAACAAAGTTTTCCCTGATTACAGTTTATAGTTCGTATGTTGAACAAGGTTATCCATAATTACAGTTTATCGTTCGTATGTTGAACAAAGTTATCCATAATTACAGTTTATAGTTCGTATGTTGAACAAAGTTTACCCTGATTACAGTTTACAATTCGTATGTTGAACAAAATTTTCCCTGATTACAGTTTATAGTTCATATGTTGAACAAAGTTATCCCTGATTACAGTTTATAGTTCGTATGTTGAACAAAGTTATCCATAATTACAGTTTATAGTTCATTTGTTGAACAAAGTTTTCCATAATTACAGTTTATAGTTCGTATGTTGAACAAAGTTATCCCTGATTACAGTTTACAATTGTATGTTGAACAAAGTTTTCCCTGATTACAGTTTATAGTTCGTATGTTGAACAAGGTTATCCATAATTACAGTTTATCGTTCGTATGTTGAACAAAGTTATCCATAATTACAGTTTATAGTTCGTATGTTGAACAAAGTTATCCCTGATTACAGTTTACAATTCGTATGTTGAACAAAGTTTTCCCTGATTACAGTTTATAGTTCGTATGTTGAACAAGGTTATCCATAATTACAGTTTATCGTTCGTATGTTGAACAAAGTTATCCATAATTACAGTTTATAGTTCGTATGTTGAACATAGTTTACCCTGATTACAGTTTACAATTCGTATGTTGAACAAAATTTTCCCTGATTACAGTTTATAGTTCATATGTTGAACAAAGTTATCCCTGATTACAGTTTATAATTCGTATGTTGAACAAAGTTATCCCTGATTACAGTTTATAATTCGTATGTTGAACAAAGTTATCCATAATTGCAGTTTATAATTCGTATGTTGAACAAAGTTTTACATAATTACAGTTTATAGTTCGTATGTTGTACAAAGTTATCCATAATTACAGTTTGTAATTCGTAAGATGAACATATTTACCCCTAGTTACACGTTATTCGTATGTTGAACAAAGTTATCCCTGATTACAGTTTATAGTTTGTATGTTGAACAAAGTTATCCCTGATTACAGTTTATAGTTCGTATGTTGAACAAGGTTATCCATAATTACAGTTTATAATTCGTATGTTGTACAAAGTTATCCATAATAGTATCTCATCATTAGTTTGGTCATGTTGTTAGTATTATCTTATCATTAGTTTGATCACGGTGTTAGTAGTATGTCATCATTAGTTTGATCATGGTGTTAGTACTATCTTATCATTAGTTTGATCATGGTGTTAGTACTATCTTATCATTAGTTTGATCATGGTGTTAGTACTATCTCATCATTAGTTTGATTACGGTGTTAGTACTATCTCATCATTAGTTTGATAACGGTGTTAGTACTATCTCATCATTAGTTTGATTACGGTGTTAGTACTATCTCATCATTAGTTTGATCACGGTGTTAGTACTATCTCATCATTAGTTTGATCACGGTGTAAGTACTATCTCATCATTAGTTTGATCACGGTGTAAGTACTATCTCATCATTAGTTTGATCACGGTGTTAGTACTATATTATCACTGGTTTGATCATGGTGTTAGTACTATCTTATCATTAGTTTGATCATGGTGTTAGTATTATCTCGTCATTAGTTTGATCACGGTGTTAGTACTATCTCATCATTAGTTTGATCACGGTGTTAGTACTATCTCATCATTAGTTTGATCATGGTGTTAGTATTATCTCATCATTAGTTTGATCACGGTGTTAGTATTATCTCATCTTTAGTTTGATCACGGTGTCAGTACTATCTCATCATTAGTTTGATCAGGGTGTTAGTACTATCTCATCACTGGTTTGATCATGGTGTTAGTACTATTTCATCATTAGGTTGATTATTTTTGTTAGCCTAACTTAGTTGTTAATCTTACAGATTTTACTGGTTTTGAATTATAGTGTATGTACTGAGGGAAAAAGGGAAAGATGTAATATATACATATTTACCACTCCTGTAGTGAACGTGTTAGATATGTTTGAGTGGTATTTGTATTTTAAATCACTGAGCCTAAACAACTGTTGAACCACTTTCCGACTTTCTTAAACAATCCCGAGTTGTTCTCAAAATGTATAATATAGTCTAGCACTTTACATAAGTACTTTCGTAACAAGATAAACTAGGATATAATTATTGTTGTCTTGAAGAAAATCCTGCCTTATTACAATTATTGATTACTGATTAGTTTTTATCAAATCCACTAGGTCAAATTTTAAACAGAGTTTAACCGATTAGTTAAGAACTATAACAACTATTTATGTTATAAAACAAGATACAAGAGTTTAAGACTAGAAATTAGTATCCATGTCACTAGATGGCACTACTAGATATGTTGTAAATAATCGTTTGTTACAACTAACTTTGCTTTTTAACTGTTTTCCTGTTGGTCGTTTCTAGGGTTACAATTGATCCAACCTTACCGTGGCTCAATTGCAAGTCCGAAAGCACACAGTGCACAAACCGCGGTTTGATGCGGTATGGTATTCATAGCACAGATAACCTGTTGTATAACATAAATAAATTATAACAATCCAACAAACAAACAAAAAATATTCAATAACAGATCCGCTGAAACAAGAAGAAATAATTATATTGTTTTAAAGACTGGTCATAATAATACCAGCGTTATTTTGCTTTAAAGTCTGTTTATAATAATACCAGCGTTATATTGCTTTAAAGACTGGTTATAATAATACCAGCGTTATATTGCTTTAAAGACTAGTTATAATAATACCAGCGTTATTTTGTTTTAAAGTCTGGTTATAATAATACCAGCGTTATATTGCTTTAAAGACTGGTTACAGTAATACCAGCCTTATATTGTTTTAAAGACTGGTTACAGTAATACCAGCGTTATATTGTTTTAAAGACTGGTTATAATAATACCAGCGTTATATTGCTTTAAAGACTGGTTATAATAATACCAGCGTTATATTGCTTTAAAGACTGGTTATAATAATACAAAAGTTATATTGTTTTTAAGACTAGTTATAATAATACAAGCGTTATATTGTTTTTAAGACTGGTTATAATAATACAAGCGTTATATTGTTTTTAAGACTGGTTATGATAATACAAGCGTTATATTGTTTTTAAGACTGGTTATAATAATACAAGCGTTATATTGTTTTTAAGACTGGTTATAATAATATAAGCGTTATATTGTTTTTAAGACTGGGTATAATAATACCAGCGTTTTATTGTTTTTAAGACTGGTTATAATAATATAAGCGTTATATTGTTTTTAAGACTGGTTATAATAATACCAGCGTTTTATTGTTTTTAAGACTGGTTACAGTAATACCAGCGTTATATTGTTTTAAAAGACTGGTTACAGTAATACCAGCGTTATATTGTTTTAAAGACTGGTTATAATAATACCAGCGTAATATTGCTTTAAATACTGGTTATAATAATACCAGCGTTATATTGCTTTAAAGACTGGTTATAATAATACCAGCGTTATATTGCTTTAAAGTCTGGTTATAATAATACAAGCGTTATATTGTTTTTAGGACTGGTTATAATAATACAAGTGTTATATTGTTTTTAAGACTGGTTATAATAATACAAGCGTTATATTGCTTTAAAGACTGGTTATAATAATACCAGCGTTATATTGCTTTAAAGACTGGTTATAATAATACAAGAGTTATATTGTTTTTAAGACTAGTTATAATAATACAAGCGTTATATTGTTTTTAAGACTAGCTATAATAATACAAGCGTTTTATTGTTTCTAAGACTGGTTATAATAATACAAGCGTTATATTGTTTTTAAGACTGGTTATAATAATACCAGCGTTATATTGTTTTTAAGACTGGTTTTAATAATACAAGCGTTATATTGTTTTTAAGACTGGTTATAATAATACAAGCGTTATATTGTTTTTAAGACTGGTTATAATAATACAAGCGTTATATTGTTTTTAAGACTGGTTATAATAATACAAGCGTTATATTGTTTTTAAGACTGGTTATAATAATACCAGCGTTATATTGTTTTAAAGACTGGTTATAAAAATACCAGTGTTTTATTGTTTTTAAGACTGGTTATAATAATATTAGCGTTTTATTGTTTTCAAGACTGGTTTAATAATACCAGAGTTATATTGTTTTAAAGACTGGTTATAATAATAACAGCGTCATATTGTATTTAAGACTGGTTATAATAATACAAGAGTTATATTGTTTTTAAGACTGGTTATAATAATACAAGCGTTATATTGTTTTTAAGACTGGTTATAATAATACAAGCGTTATATTGTTTTTAAGACTGGTTATAATAATACAAGCGTTATATTGTTTTTAAGACTGGTTATAATAATACAAGCGTTATATTGTTTTTAAGACTGGTTATAATAATACCAGCGTTTTATTGTTTTAAAGACTGGTTATAATAATACGAGCGTTATATTGTTTTTAAGACTGGTTATAATAATACGAGCGTTTTATTGTTTTAAGACTGGTTATAATAATACCAGCGTTTTATTGTTTTAAGACTGGTTTAATAATACCAGCGTTATATTGTTTTAAAGACTGGTTTTAATAATAACAGCGTCATATTGTTTTATAGACTGGTTACAGTAATACCAGCGTTATATTGTTTTAAAAGACTGGTTACAGTAATACCAGCGTTATATTGTTTTAAAGACTGGTTACAATAATACCAGCGTTATATTGTTTTAAAGACTGGTTATAATAATACCAGCGTTATATTGCTTTAAAGACTGGTTATAATAATACCAGCGTTATTTTGCTTTAAAGACTGGTTATAATAATACCAGCGTTATATTTCTTTAAAGTCTGGTTATAATAATACAAGCGTTATATTGTTTTTAAGACTGGTTATAATAATACAAGCGTTATATTGTTTTTAAGACTGGTTATAATAATACAAGCGTTATATTGTTTTTAAGACTGGTTATAATAATACCAGTGTTATATTGTTTTAAAGACTGATTATAATAATAACAGCGTTTTATTGTTTTTAAGACTGGTTTAATAATACCAGCGTTATATTGTTTTAAAGACCCTAATTTAACAGTGTAAGACTAGAGGGAAGACGGCTAGTCATTACCACCCACAGCCCACTCTTGGGCTACTCTTTCACTGATGAATAGTGGGATTGACCGTGGCATTACAACGCCCCCATGGCTGAATAGGCGAACATGTTTGGTGCGACCGGGATTCGAACCCGCGACCCTCAGCTTACTATTTGAACGCCTTAACCCACCTGGCCATACCAGGCAATGATTATACATCTTGACAACAACCCACAGCGTAGTTTCCATTGTTAGGAGCTTCTTCGTAAGGTTGCCATGTCCGAATGACACTCGTCCTCCTTGTGCTTTCCGCAAGGCATCTAGTATAAGAGAACAGTTTTTCAGAGCCAATGTTCTATATAAATCCTTAGGAAACTTGAATACGCAACGCACGCATTCCCATTTCATTCTCAGATTTTGAGATATGCGACTGTTGAACAAATATGCTGTAGAATCTACTCGTCTACACGTGATTTGTGTCATTTTTTCCAAATGGAGATTCTTCTTGATTTTGTTTTTTAATATTTCTTGGGACATTTGGACTTTTCAGCCGCTGATATATGTGTTCGTAGATCCTTATCGTGGCTGGGATCCGATCTGTTGTAAGTATCTTTCTAGGTAGTTCTGCTCTTCATGTTCTTTTGTTTTCCAGTGTTTTAAAGCACAACGGATATCTCTCTATTGGAATTTTCTAAACATATCTTTACGATTCGCGTATATGTTTATTTTGCGTCATAAAGCGATACTACGTACACTTTTCAAAAGTAATAAACATTTGGTGATACGACACAACCGACGCCAAAAGTCAAAATGTAGTTCTGATTCATATTATTTGTACGTGTGTGTGGTTGCCATGTCATTCGTCCATTTGCATATTGAAAATACATTTAATATAATGTACTCAACTTTCTGTGTCTCTTTCAGTGGGATCGCATCAAACATGCTCGTCCTCCCAGCCGTGGGGGCGTTATAATACGACGATCAATCCCACTATTCGTTGGTAAAAGAGTTGCCCAAGAGTTGGCGGTGAGTGGTGATGACTAGCTGCCTTCCTCTAGTCTTACACTGCTAAATTAGGGACGGCTAGCGCAGACAACCCTCGAGTAGCTTTGTGCGAAATTCAAAATCACACAAATAAACTATTTTAGTAATATTACAAACAATTTGCTGGTCGGATCAACAGTAAACTTATCTCTGCAGTTATTTTAACAGACCGAAATTATAAAAACGAATTTGTTGCTTGAAGAATGAAAGTTAAAACATGTTGTAAGTAAGAAGATATCTTCTTATTTCTCTATTTTTCAGTTATCCGCCATTTTCCCATTAAAACTGTTAGTTGATTTGTATTTATAAAAGTATAACCTAGTATGGTAAGAGTAAGTACAACGTAATTAAATTCCCCTTGAAGTTGAAATAGATACAACAGAAACGCATCATTCATCATAACATTTGATGTTTTTTTTCACAATTTCTTTGAACTTATGGAGCTTCGAATATTTTAATGGTACTGTAATCTATCTCAATTTGTTTAATTTATGTGACTTGCAGAAATTAGATATTATGATATTTAAATTGTTTCATATTTTCTTCATTAGAAGCAGGTGGTGAAGACGCTTGATTCGTAATTTGAGGTTTGCGGGTTCGAATATGTTCTCTTTCAGTAGTTTTGACGATATTGAGTGTAACATTATAAAGCCCCATGGCTATCAGATTACGAGTCGAGCGCCCTAACCACCTGGCCATGCCGGGCCTATCCTTTTGAAATCCCCCAATTTTCGTGAGATATCACAGTCTCCGATTCAATCTAGTACACTCATCTTTAACACGTGCAGTCCATGTTTAATTTGAATTTAAAATAGTGCCTAAAAAACTAACATCTGTGGTAAAAGCGATTTGTGTTTGATCAAACATCCCATTTATTTGTAATATTTAATTTGGTTCGAAATTTACACAATTATTACTTTCATATACCCTAACTATTGTCATCCTTATTCCAGGTCCAATCCCCTACAGGAGACCTGCGCAACCTGAAAGGACTTCCTCAATTATTTCTTCAGAAATTCCAAACCAGAAATCTCCGTCGATAGTGTCGCAGTCGTCACCACAAGGAACTGTTTTCGGCATATGTCGCTACCTGCGTCCAGCTCAACCAGGTTCTTCCATCCAACCCCAGTTTCAACAGTCATGTTCCATTGGTCGTCCGGTTTCGAAGTTTCAACAGTCAGGTGATAATGAGCCGAAACAACCTTTGTGTAACAACCAAATCCGCGTGAGGAATTCAAACAGTTTATCATCCGAGGGAAGTCGTAACTCGCAGTATTCAGTACAAAATAGCAGTATATACTTTGACGATGAAAACTCTAACGATCAAGACGAGTATATTCCAGGTGACGTTAACGACTGCTATAACATTAATGTGAACATTCCAGACGAACATCCCCAAACTGAGGTTAACGAATGCTACAATGTTAATGTGAAAGCTCCAAAAACAGTTATTATTTCCAATTTTCATGATTTTTGTCAGACTATGCTATCGGTGGATGGGGTAGAAGGAGATACCTTTGGACATAGTCTACGGCCAAGTGAAACCCAGAGGAACGAAAAGCTATTGAGTGACAACCCTAAAGTAACTACAACTGAACCCGAAGGTTTCAGTGATATCTCTAATACCCAGCAAGAGTACCTTTCAGATCATAACAAATCTAGAATCTCTTCGAATCCACGTCTTTACAAGCCCCCAGAATTCACGTCTCTACAAGCCCAGAGAATCTACGTCTCTACAAGCCCACATTTCACTTCTAGTAATGGCGAAAAACGTGTAGAAGATAACCTAGTGCCGAAGATACACGGGAACAACAACGACATTTATAACCATCGTAGCATAGAAATTCAAAAGCCTGTTGAAAAAAAATTAGGTCTTCCCAAGTCTCTGTCTTCTCCTTCCCTCCAAAGTCCCGGAATTGTGAAAGAAGTGTTAGAAAAGATGGCTAGTCACTCAAATCCTGAAGGCTGTTCATCTGATTTGTATTTCTGATGAAAATTCTGGAAGGAATTATCGATATTCAAGTAAGGATCATGGAAGAAGCGATGCAGAGGCATTAAGAATAATTCAAGACTTGGACAGATCTTTGGATGAAGCTCTGCCACCATCCAATGAAAGCACTCCAGTAAGTCAATCAAAACATCCTCATTTTAGTACTCCTACATCAGGACAGAACAGGTCTCCAGTGGAAGTTGAAGATAACGAATCTCAAACAGATAATCTGGTTGAAGAGATATATCTTCAATCAAATAACAAAAAGAGTGGTGAGGGATTATCAAAAGTAAAGTCTGGAGATCCAAACCAGAAAGCTGAAGATAAGAAACAACAGAAACAGAAGTTTCGTAGGACAACAGATGCAGCAGTAAATACGGTTCTGGAACGAGCAGTAAGAAGAAACAGTGAACCACCGAAAGGTTCTCAGGAACAGACTAATAGAAAAGACACCAGCTTATCAACAGTGGATAATTCACCCAGAAAAAAACTGGATGAGCGTCCACCAGTTCCACCCAAAAAATTTTCCTTGTCTGAAGAGTTGGCTCAACATAAGAAATTAAATAGTAAGTGTACTACATATTTATCTCTACAATATTATAATGAAATAGTAAGTGTACTACATATTTATCGCGACCCTCAGATTACGCTTCGAGTGCTTGAATCACCCTGCCATGTTGGGCCTCATAGGTGTGAGGAGAGGTTTTGGAAATTTCAACCTGCACAACAATACTGACGTTACATTAATGTTTACATACACACATATATTGCTGATTTTTACATTCGAGAATCTTTTACAACTTTAGTGGATAGGAGGGAATTTTACAGTACAGATTCAACAGTATATGTAACGTACATGTCCTAGTATACATTTAACTTAAACATGTTACGTACAAGTCCTAGTATACATTTAACTTAAACATGTTACGTACATGTCCTAGTATACATTTAACTTAAACATGTTACGTACATGTCCTAGTATACATTTAACTTAAGCATGTTACGCACATGTCCTAGTATACATTTAATTTAAAGAAACATCGATATTAAAACAGGCATATAATAGTAAATCTGTCATAGTTGTTACATAGCAGTAAGCATGTGAAAACAATAAACATATACAAGTTACTGTTACGTACTTGTTACATTGCAGTAAGCATGTAAAAAGTTTTATAGTTTACTGTTTCCTTCAATACTTGTTACACATCAATAATAAGTAAAAACGACTGGGTCAAGAAAGCTGAAGCAAAGTCAACTGTAATTTAACCGAATGGCAGAAAATTGTCATGGTTATATGCAATCTGCAGCTAAAAATGCAAAGCGCTGGATGTGACATATCGTGGCTCAAACTTTGGACCAAGCCTGACCACGTTTAACACTCCTTTTAACGTGATGAAAGTTGTAGTTGGCTTTTTTAAACAGTAATTTTAGAGAGATAGTGCAATAAAAACTTACGAACATATTTGCGTGACTTCTGTCTACGATCAGTTCATTGGTGTTAGAATATCAACATAGTAACGTTTTTCTTTCGAACTTGATCCAGGCCTATATAAGGTCAATGGAACACCAGACTTTACGAACAGGTTTCATAGTAAATTATTATGGTTAAAATACTACAACGAGATATCACAAAATCTATAGTTATATCTCTGTGTATTATTATGGAACACTCTACAATATTTTCAGGTTCACCACGATCAGATGATCATCTTCCAACACCGAACACTCACCACTTCGAGGCTGAAGTGACATCTTTAACCAAAGATTATTTCGAGAATTCCATTGTGGCTAACACTAGTACCAGTTCAGTGGATTCTGGTACCAGCTCTCCTCAACAGGGTCACTTTGTGGTGGTGGCAGTTGACTTCGGGACAACTTACAGTGGTTATGCCTTCAGTTTCATCCGGGATCCTGCAAATATCCATATGATGAGGAAATGGGAAGGTTAGTTACTCAACATGTTTACTAAGGGTTGTAGAGTATAATGTTACAAAAAATTCCACATTTTCAGGATATATCCATAAGTAAGTTATTATTTTAAGTATTGTTAGTAACTGTCTTTGACGTCTGTTATTTGTACTACCTGCCTATATAGGGTTAGTAATACTCTGTATTCGGTAACGTCATATTCTGAATATGGTTGATAATATCTGGTATTCTGTGACATTGCATTCTTAAAGGGTTGACAATACCGTATATTCTGTTACGTCATATCCTGTATAATGTTAGTAATAACTCGTATTCAGTGATGTCATATTCGGTATAGGGCCTTCCGTAATTTTCATGTTATTGTAAGTTTTGGTTAATATTCTATATTCTGTGACCTTATATTCTTACACTTGACTGGAAAAGCTCTGTTACTAGACTGCATCTGCTTAGGAAGTTTTGATTTGGTTTGGTTTGTTTTGAATTTCGCGCAAAGCTACACGAGGGCTATCTGCTCTAGCCATCCCTAATTTAGCAGAGTAAAACTAGAGGAAAGGCATCACCACTCACCACCAACTCTTGAGCTACTTTTTTTTTACCAAAGAATAGTGGGATGGACCGTGACATTAAAACGCCCCCACGGCTGAAAGGGCGAGCATGTTTGGTGTGACGGGAATTCGAACCCGCGATCTTCGGATTACAAGTCTTAACCACCTGGTCATGCCGGGCCAGAAAGTTTTGAACGACGCTTTTAGCTAAAAAAAATCATTCATAAATCTTCTACAAATATTAACAATGTCTGTCCAGTCTACTTTCCTCTATATAAACCTTCTCTCAAGTAAGATTCTTGCATGTTTTTGATAACACACTATCTTCTGTCACATCATATTCTATATAGTGTTGTATTCTTACATACCATTACTATATGTAGATTTCAACACTATGGTAATGATTCACTGAGAATACTTATCATTCTTTAGAATTCCCATACACACTGCTGGCCAAACATAAAGAAAAATATACATTTTGCGTTGTAAGACTCAACCACTTATTTGAGTAGAGCTTCGAAAGATGAAAATAAGAAAAGGGAAAGTAAAAATAAAAAAAAAAATGTTTTAGCATTTAATAGGGAAAATGTGAACACTGAAATTGGCCTAAATACTAGCTGGTCAAAAGTTTAAGACCGTACTAAAACGAAGCGTTAATTGGTAAACACGTAAAGAAATTTAGTCATTTGTGATCAAGCATTAGCGTTGTCAACATCTCCCACTGACATCTCCTGTGTTACATTAGATAAAAACATGGCAAAGGCTAAAAAGTTGACAGAGTTTGAATATGGCAGAATTGTCGAGCTTCAATAGCAAGGTCTCTCTCAACGGGCCAATGCTCGTGAGATTGGGCGTAGTAAAACTGCTGTTGCAAATTTCTTAAAAGACCCTGAGGAATACAGAATGAGAAATTCAAGTGGTCGGCCCAAGAAAATTTCGCCGGCGTTGAGCAAGAGGATTTGACAGGTTGTCCGGTAAGACACCAGTCGATCGTCGAACCAGATTAAGGCCATTACGGACGCAGAATGTAGCTCAAGAACAATAAGACGGCATCTACGAGAGAAAGGCTTTAAAAATGTAAACGTCTTCAAAGGCTACGCTTCCTTCTACACCACGAAACAGCTTGGTTAAACTTTGGTGAGAAGCACCAAACATGGGACGTAGAAAAGTGGAAGAAGGTCTTGTTCTCTGATAAGAAAAAATTTAACTTGGATGGTCCAGATGGCTTCCAACGTTACTGGCACGATAAGGATATCCCACCGGAGACATTTTCTACACGACACAGTGGTGGAGGTTCCATCATGATCTGGGGTGCTTTCTTTCCATGGAAAATGAAGTTTCAGGTTGTACAGGGGCGTCAAACAGCAGCTGACTACATTGACATGTTGGAGAGAGCATCCTTATTGACTGAAGGCCCTCACTTTTGTGGAAATGACTGGATATTTCAGCAGGACAATGCTGCAATCCACAATGCCCGCAGGACAAAGGACTTTTTCATGGCGAATAACGTGATTCTTTTCGACCATCCAGCGTGTTCGCCCGAACTGTACCCTATTGAAAATGTTTGGGGGGTAGATGGCAAGTAAAGTCTATAGAAATGGACGTCAATTCCAAACAGTGCATGATCTTTGTGAAGCCATCTTCACCACTTGGAATAACATTCCAACCAGCCTTCTGCAAACGCTTATATCAACCATACTAAAGCAAATGTTTGAAGTTATTCGCAATGACGGCCGTGAAACTCACTACTGAGACTCTTGTTGGGCATTTCCTACCCTGCTTAGGACTTATTTTGGTATGGTCTTAAACTTTGACCAGCTAGTATTTAGGCTAATTTCATAGTGTTCACATTTTCCCTATTAAATGCTAAAAACGTCTTTTATTTTTATTTTCCCTTTTCTTATTTTCATTTCTTGAAACTCTGCTCAAATAAGTGGGTGAGTCTAACGACGCAAAATGCATGTTTTTTCTTTATGTTCATTGGCCTTAAGGTTTTGGCCAGCAGTGTACCCGTACTAAGGGCATGTTGTAAGGGTCTGCTTGAATGAACATACTGATTAAATTTAGGGTCTGAAATAACTGTCATGATATCCCATGCAGTGTCTTAACTGTACAGAGAGAAGCTAGCATAAGGCAATGTATATGTAAGAAGAAATCAATTGAATAACACTACAGAAATAAACCTTGATAAAAACAGGTTTTAACACTATATAATAAGTTTTGTTGTTATTCCACGACGCAAAAAAAGCGTAGAGAACTGTTAGTAGAGCAGAGAGTTTGCATAAAAGCTTACACGATGCTGGTTGGACTCTACAAGAAATCACTACAGAGTTGAAATGCTCCACAATTACTGTCAAGTACCCTCTAGTTTGTGAAATGCTCCACAATTACTGTCAAGTACCCTCTAGTTTGTGAAATGCTCCACAATTACTGTCAGGTACTCCCTAGTTAATGAAATGCTCCACAATTACTGTCAAGTACCCTCTAGTTAATGGAATGCTCCACAATTACTGTCAAGTACCCTCTAGTTAATGAAATACTCCACAATTACTGTCAAGTACCCTCTAGTTAATGGAATGCTCCACAATTACTGTCAAGTACCCTCTAGTTAATAGAATGGAGAAGGAATATTTGAAATATTAAAGGAAGAGGTAGATCACTAAAACTCAATGATACCGATGCTAAGTATCTTCATTATCCAGCCTTCAGGATTAAAGGAAAATTACCACTATTCTGAAGCATGAGATAAACAACCGTCTACCAAATGACAAAAACTGTCCAGATCTACGTAATCAAGAAGACTTGACAAGAGTTGAATATTTGGTTACGTAGCAGTTATAAACCTTTACTTTGATCTACAAATGTTGTCAAGAACCCAAAATTTGCTTTAAAGGAGTCATAAACTGGATTACTGATGATTGGAAAAGTGTGATATGGACGGATAAGTCCAAGTATTTCAAATTTGGTTCAAGGCAATCAGTATATGTCCAGTGGAATAAAAATGAAATATATTTACCACAATGCGTAGCACCTACCATAAAGCATATGGTGGATTGTGGTTGTTTTTTTGCTGGGGCTGGATAATGGATAATGGATAATGGACTAGCACAAGTACCATAAGATACTGATCCGTCATGGTATACCCACTGGTTTACATATTATTTGTAAAGGATTCTACGATCAAGAACATAATGATCCGAAACACACATCCAACCTATTCAGAAATTACTAAGCTTAGAAATAAGCTGCTGGAGTCATTCAAATGATGTAATGACCACATAAAGCCCTATTCTCAACTGAGTTGAGCAGATCTGGCATTTGATAGATCAAAAACTTCACAAATCAAAAGTTATTTCCAAAGAAACTTTAAGAGAGTAAATTGGGGACAGTTGAGTAAAATTCCAAAGGGCACATTAATTAAATATGTTGCAACAATGCCTGGAAGACTGTCTGCAGTTATTAAAGTAAAAGGGAGACACACAAAATATTAACAGTTTGCTTAAGTCAAGCACTTCCACAAATTTCCTGTTCTATTAAATATGAAGATTAATAAACTGTCGATGTTTCATATGTGATTTATCATCCATTGTTCTTTGAAAGCAGCCTAAAATATCATTTTTGACATTGTCCTAACACTTTTGAATAATCCTGTATGTGTTATTAATATCTCATATTTTGGGAGGTAATTTCGGTATTGTTGGTGCTAACTTCTATTTTGTGACGTTATGTTCTTTATATATTTTTGGTAATACCCTATTTTCTGTGATCATACACGATAATACATATACTGTGTGATCTTATAATTTAGTTTTCAGTTATAACACTTTGATTAATTCTTCACACAAAACAAAACAACAACAACTATTTCTATAAATATCGTACAAAATTCTGACTTAAATTGTAACACTTGTATCAAATATGGTGTTGTTGTGGTATTTTGTGGCCTAATTTCGTAAATCATTGTTGAAAGATAACTGTTCGACAATAGCTATTCGTACCAATAGTTAACTTTTGTTCATTACTCTAATAAGATTCATTTTCAAGAAATATTTGAATTGTTAAATGAAATATTTAATAATAATCCGACGTCGCTTCCATTTTTTGAAAGTTAGTACCTAACACTAGAAAGTTTCGTATGTTTCCGTGACAAATGGAATATTCTTGTCACTCATAATACTTAAATTTTATAATTTCCGATAGGTGGCGACCCTGGCGTTCCTAATCAGAAAACTCCGACAACATTACTTTTGACACCTAGCGGCGAGTTTCATTCTTTCGGCTTCACCGCAAGGGACTTCTATCATGATTTAGACGGAGAGGAAGCTAAGAGGTGGTTATACTCGAAAAGTTCAAAATGACCCTTCACAATAATGAGGTAAAGTTAGCAGCAGAGGATACAGAATTACAGACCATAGACAACATTGACATAAGTTGTCCCCTCACAGTACCTCTTGAAAGCTTTTATGAGGAGGGACAGAAAGTTGATTTATTTCATTTTTAATAACATAATGCATAAGATCTATTTCTTTATAATATTGTTTTTGGTTTGAGGACTTTTGACCACTGAACCGGACCGAGAACGTGAAATCAGCAGAATTTACTTTTCAGATTCTCATATTTTGTAGAATTATGTTTTCTTATAACAAAGCCACATTGAACTATCTGCTGTTTCCACTGAGAGGAATCGAACCCATGATTTTAACGTTGTAAATCTATAGATTTGCCGCTGCCTCAGCGGGGGACTACTTTGTAAAAATTAAAACTTTTCTTCACGCAGAGAATAATAACTGATCGAGACACGTGCAATTCAACTTACAGGAAAAACATGACTGGTGGAGACGCGTGGAGATTAATTCGGTGGGTAATGTTGACTGATTGCGTCACAGTGGAGCACTACATCTAACAGAGACATGCGCAGTTCATATAAATGGAAAATATTTCATGATAGCTTTAAAATGACTGTTTGCAAACAAAACCTATCTACGCCAGGGACCTGCCCATTCTAAGAGTCTTATGTGAAGTTGTGTTTTCTATTTTTCTGTGAAGTTTCAATAAGTAATAAAAAGAAACAAAGATATTAACATTATTATTCTGAGTTTCAGCAACACATAGGCTAAACAATTAGGTCAGAAACCTTAAAATTAAGCTATAACTGTTGACTAGGAAAATAACACACACTTTCAAATAGAAGGGCTGACCAGTACACTGTAACGTCCTGGACCTTAGATCCGCAGCCCATCGTGCTAACCACTAGGCCACGGATGGTCTGATAATAATGAAATTAATTGTCGGTTTTTATAATTTACTTCAATCAATAAAAGAAATGCTGCTAAAACTTTGTATTTATTCAAAACGTTCTCCAGAAACTTCCATTATTTTTGACTCTATACAAGTTTAAATATCTGAAACCAATACTGCAAACTAATCGTATATTTTTTAAAATATGGATTAGCAAAAAACGGAAATAATTATTTTTCTAAGAAAGCTTTAATTAATACTGAGCTACTGAAACTATTTGAGAGTTTCTGTATCTATTTGTTTTGTTTTGAATTTCGCTGAAAGCAACACGAGGGCTATCAGAAGGAGCCGTCCCTAATTTAACAGTATAACATTAGAGGAAAGATGGCTTAGTATCACCACCCACCATCAACTCTTCGGCTAGTCTTTTACCAACGAATTGTGAGATTGACCGTAACATTATAACGCCCCACAGCTGAAAGGGCGAACATGTTTTGTGTAACGGGATTCGAACCTGCGACCCTTTAGATTACGCTTCGAGTGCCTTAAAACTGGGCCATGCTTGTGCATTTAAGAGGTTGGAACTTAAATAGATAGACACAATATCTTCCTCATTTATTTATCCAACGCCCTCTGGTCCGGCTAGGCCAGGTGGGTAATGGCATTCGACTGTAATCCGAGGGTCGCGGGTTCGCATCTCCATCACACCAAACATGCTTTCCCTTTCAGCCATGGGGGCGTTATAATGTGTGGTCAATCCCACTATTCGTTGATAAAAGAGTAGCCCAAGAGTTGGCGGTGGGTGGTGATGACTAGCTGCTTTCCCTCTAGTCTTACACTGATAAATTAGGGACGGCTATCGCAGATAGCCCTCGTGTAGCTTTGTGCGAAATAAAAACAAAAAGAAAATCAACGCCTCTAATGATACACTCTCACGTCACGTATCCTGAACATGTTTTTTTGCAATTATAAGATATCGTTTCTTTAAATATACTTTATTTTTGTTTGTACTTAATAACAAAAATACATAATGGGCAAGCAGTGCCAGTCTTGTGTATCAAAACTATGACATCAAATTCGTGATGACGAGAAAACCCACTCGTAGAGAAAAATATATATGTAAAAACGGCTGGTATGGATAGAGAAAGCACCATGTAGAGGAGCGAACAACGTTTCGATCTTCTTCGGTCGTCGTCAGGTTCACAAAGAAAGAAAGAGGTAACTGACCGATAGTTGACCACATGTGTGAAGGGGGCTGTGTAATTGAGCATAGGAATGTAGAGGGCGTGCTTAGATGTTGGATTATTTTTATTAATATATGTATGAAGTTTTCGTAAACGTGTGAAGGTAAATTTTTATGTTCTTTGAATCTGGTTTTCATTTTTCTACTTGTTTCTCTGATATAGAAGTCGTGGCAGTTATCACATTGTATTTTATAAATAATGTTAGTGTTGTATTTGTCATAACCATATAAAACGCCCAAATACTAAATAAAGAAACAAGCATAAAGGAACGCAAAATTAAAGAAGCCTTACTTATACAACAACTTAAACCCAAAGTAAAGCAATACAAAGAAATGCCTTTATACCTATATTAATAAATATATCCAACATCTAAGCACGCCCTCTACATTCCTACACTCAATTACACAACCGACTTCAAATATGTCGTCAAGTATCGGTCAGTTACCTTTTTCTTTCTTTGTGAATCTGACGATGACCGAGGAAGGTCAAAAGGTTGTTCGCTCCTCTACATAATGCTTTTCTATTCATAGCAGCCGTTGTTATATACATAGAAACGTTGCTTTGTTTCTTACGGAAACTATATTGGTGTAATTGATTCATGTTTTGTTTAGGTCCATGAACGTTCTACTCTACCCCAAGCTCTATCATAGTCAACCTCAAACATGTGTAGGTCCATGAACTTTGTACTCTACCCCAAGCTCTATCATAGTCAACCTCAAACATGTGTAGGTCTATGAACTTTATACTCTTCCCCAAGCTCTATCATAGTCAACCTCAAACATGTGTAGTTTATTAGTTACTTTAGCGTCAAGATACTCACAGATCATATACGCTAGCCGTATCTAATTTCTAATTGATAAACTATTGGGAAGGTAGCTAGTCAACACTGCCCACCTCTAACTCTGGGGCTATTGTTTTAATTAACGAATAGTGGGATCAACCGTCACATTATTACGTTCTTAGCTGAAAGAGCGAACATGTTCCGTGAAGAAATTCGAACCGCAGATTACGAGTCGAGTACCCAAGGCCAACCAGTGGACCTGATGTTGGAAAGTGTAAATTTCCTTTAAAAGTAGGTCCTTGTGGCACCCACACTTTACATTTTCTACATACTTTTCACGACCTTTCACCTTAGCCTTAACATGTGTTGGGTCATTCCAAGGGCAGCAGTAAATACCCCTGTCAGCAAATTAAGGCTAACATCACGCCTAAAGCTCTTTGACACTCAGATTGGATTAGAAGAAGATCACGTAAATTTGTAATATTGTGTTTTATCCAAATGTTTATTCACGAGAGCTCATGCCATACGGTCGTAATTTGTGTTTCGTGAGAGTATTTATCTCGTTTAGAAGAAATATTTGATAACATACATCTGTATGTTATAAAAACGCACATGCTTTACGTCAAATTACGATAGATAAGGCGGAGACATTTAAGTTAGTTTAATGTGACATCGATAATAACAAGCAATAACCACTAGATACAAATGTGCTCACTGAGCCAGTTCTAAAAAGTCTGGTCTAAACGAATCCAATATTTTGTACTTACAGTAAATTTTCCTCTAAGTGGATAGCTTGTCCATCAAAAGTTAATATTAAGTCCTTTCTTTTGATCGTTCCTGAATTACTTTGATTAACGGTAGGGGAAAGTGACGTAAGACAGTGACATTACTTTCAGTGTGATTTTCACTAATTCGTATGAATATTATGACAACGCAGAAGGTTCTAAAACGAACTCTATTATTATAAATGTAAGTTTTGGTGAAAGAGGATTGAACATTATTATTATTTTTTAGACATTGAAAATATTCGCTTTTATGATTTGTGGGGCCTCTTTACCTATAAAATTGAATAAAAGTGACCCCAAGATGAGGTAAAAAATGTTTCCCTTTAACTCATAACGAAACAACTTTTAAATAAATGCTACATTTAGCAACTAAATGTAAATAACTTATCATTTAATCTTTTCTCTCAACGATCGGAACGTAAATATTAAATATGAATA
>NC_134832.1:154287707-154357342 GCF_004210375.1 Tachypleus tridentatus | reverse complement strand
AGATAATTTAGATAGGACAGTAAAGGTCACAAGGTAGGGAGAAAAACAGCTAATGACCAGAGTAGTCAGACCTTCTACAGATAGATACTTTAGATAGGATAGTAAAGGTCTCAAGGTAGGAGAAAAACAGCTAATGACCAGAGTAATCAGACCTTCTACAGATAGGTACTTTAAATAGGACAGTAAGGGTCACAAGGTAGGGAGAATTATACATTGAAAAAATGCTGGTATGACTAGAGAAAGTACGAGTAGAGGAGTGAAAAACGTTTCGACCTTCTGTCATCGTCAGGTTCACAAAGAAAGAAAGAGGTAACTAACCGATAGCTGACCACATGTTTGAAGGGGGTTGTGAAACTGAGTTTAGGAATGTAGAGGTCGTGATTAGATGTTTGATTATATTTATTAATATAGGTTTAAAGGTGTTCCTTTGTATTGGTTTATTTTAGGCTTGAGTTGTTGTATAAGTAAAGCTTCTTTAATTTTGTGTTTGTTTATGTTTGTTTCTTTATTTAGTATTTGTGTGTTTCCTATGGTTATGTTGTGTTCATTTGATTTGCAATGTTCGAAAACGTGTGAAGGTGACTTTTTGTGTTCTTTTAATCTGGTTTCCATTTTTCTACTTGCTTCTCAATATAGAAGTCGTGGCAGTTATCACATTGTATTTTATAGATAATGTTGGTGTGGTGTTTGTCAGTGTAATTTTTGCATAGTATAGACCTTAGTTTTGTGCCTGGTTTTTTAATAAATTTGGTATTCCCTGGAATGTCATATTTTTTTACCAGTTTTTGCCAAATGCCGGTTTGTTTGTTTTTCTGCTGATGTCGGGAATATTTGATATGTAGCCGCATATGGTTTCGTGATTTTTTTAACTCGTGGTGTATATTTACTTTTGTCAGTTGATTTTGCTTTTTTTTCTAGGTGTGTGCGTATAATGTTTTCTACGGTTTGTGGAAAAAACTTATTGATGTTGATGAAGTATTGTTTTATTTTGTCTAATTCGTTGTTACTTTTATCTGATGAACATAGTTTTATGGCTGTGTTTATTTGGTTTGTTCAAAATAAACCAATAAAAAGGAACACCTGTATAACTATATTAATAAATACATCCAACATCTAATTCACGCCCTATACATTCCTACACTTAATTATACAATCGCCTTCAAACATGTGGTCAGCTATCGGTCAATAACCATTTCTTTCTTTGTGAACCTGACGATGGCAGAAGGTCGAAACGTTGTTCGCTCCTCTACATAGTGCTTTCTCTACTCATACCAGCTGTTTTTACATATATAATTTTCTCTACAAGTGGGTTTTCTCGTCATTACGAAAGATAGGGAGAAAAACAGCTAATGATCAGAGTAATTAGACCTTCTACTGATGGCTACTTTAGATACAGTAGAGAGGGCCAAAGATCTATCTAGCAATGTTAAATAAAGGAATACTAAACTCAGAATAAAGTGACTTACTTGGTCGGCACTTGTACGCCACTTCAGCATATTTTCGGATTCCAGGGCAAGGATCACCCCCAAGCGTTTCGGGCGATGTTTTCATCTTGCACACTCGTTGCTCTCTACAGACAGCTTCCACAGCCTGTAACAGAGCGTACTGAGCTGGTCATTAAGATTATCCGCGGCCGGAAGCCACTGAGAGTTACTATAATGTATAGTAATGCCATCTAGTGACACCTAGCCTTAAAATACATGCTCATAAAATGTTCTGACGTTTCATGTTTCCAGTTTTAATTTTCTGGTTAATTTACTAAACATGTATTCAGAATAAACATACATAATTAATGTAACTATAAACAGACTAGTTCATTATTCACAGTGGTTGTGATAATACTAACAATAATACTGAGTAATAACTACACAAAGAGTGTAGACTTTCCTCTTTAGTTGTTTGGTTCAACATTATTGACGGCTGGTGGAAATAGTCGTCGTGTGGCTTGACGCGAAGTTACAAAAAACAGAAACCAACAGAAACCAACAGAAACCGATCTAAGACAATTTTGTAAAAGCCACAGTTTATTTTAAATGTGAATTTCTAAAGATTTTTATACTCATAAGCATCATTCTGTGGGAATGAATATGAAGCAATATTACATAGTTATTATATCTATCAAATATTAGATAAGTAAAATATATAGAGAATATTGGATCAGCTCGCAGGACAGGTACAGTAATTCAGAGAAAAGTATTTGTTTTCCTAGTTTTATTTTGTTCATGTCTCAGTAAAACATGTCTAAAAATTTAGTTTTGTTATACATGTTACACACTTAAACGGCAACTAAATATTTTATCTATAAATTAGAGAATTCTTTCTTATTCTCGAATCCAAAAACAAGAGACAATAGAAAACTTGATTCCGGTACCCATGCAAAAGTTACAAAACTCAAGTCTTCATCTGTGGCTCTTTTAAAACTGGTTCTCTTCTCAGAAAGATATTTTAACTAATTAATAGGTATACATGTAGAGTCGTGTGAAAAAGTTAGGACATCCTGTGAAAACCTATGTATTTTGTAACATTTCTGGATATACAGATATTTAATCTCAATTTCAACAATACTGAGAGATTATAGGAATATCGCTAAACAATTAAAACTGAAGAAAAGACTTTTCGAGATCTCCTGTAAATGTATTTCTACAAAAATGCATATTCTAACGGAGGAAAAAGTTAGGCCACCCTACCCCCTAATAGCTAGTCTTACCCCCTTTGGCTGAAATAACTACAGTTAGACGCTTCTTGTAGCCATCTACCAGTCTCTGACATCGGTCTGAAGAAAGTTTACCCCACTCCTGAATGCAGAACTCTACCTCCATGCTTCACAGTTGGTATGAGGTTATTTTCCTGAAATGCTGTATTTGGTTTACTCCAGACATGTCCTCTGTTCTGGTGTCTAAATAATTCAATTTTGGACTCACCTGTCCAAAGAACATTATTCCAGAAGTCCTGGTCTTTGTCTACATTCTCTCTGACAAACCTCAGTCTGTCCTTGATGTTTGTCTTAGAGAACAAAGGTTTCCTCCTTGTACACCTCCCATGCAAGTTACACTTGTGCAGTCTCTTTCTGATTATAGAGACATGCACTTTCACATCAACAGTTGCCAGAGCCTGCTGTAGGTTCCGTGATGACATGTTAGGGTGTTTGGAGACCTTTTTTAGCATCTTGCGGTCTGCTCTCGGGGTGAACTTGCTTGGACGACCAGACCTGGGCATGTTGGCAGTTGTTTTGAAAGCCCTCCACTTGTTGACTATTTTCCGGATAGTGGAATCTTTTTGGGATCTTTTTAAATCCCTTGCCAGACTCATAAACTGCTACAATTTTCTTTCTAAAGGCCTCAGACAGCTCTTTTGCTCTCACCATGGTACTCACTCTCACTTCAACTGTCAGGAGCATACCAAACTAAATGTCTGAGGCTTAAATAGGGCATTCCTCATTCAAAATACTGAGTAACGATCTTCTAATCATGTGCACATGGTGTGATACACCTGTGTGTGAGTTGAGCCATTTTATGTGGGTATAAATGGGTGGGTGTCCTAACTTTTCCTCAGTTAGAATATGCATTTTTGTAGAATGACATTTACAGAAGATCTTGAAGTCTTTTTTTCAGTTTTAACTGTTTAGTTATATTCCTATAATCTCTCAGTATTGCTAAAATTGAGACTAAATATCTATATATCCAAAAAATGTTACACAAATACACAGGCTTTCATAGGGTGTCCTAACTTTTTCACATGACTGTATGTATATATAAGTAGTCATTATAAGTATGTACGTAGGCTGTATATATGTGTGGTGCATATATAGTGCAAGTGGGCATTTATGTTGCAGTATTTCAGAGAAAAACGGAGTTTGGTTTGTTCTCAAATTATGTAAGAAAAAAACAATTTAAAAATTATTTTTCTTTCGAGATATAGGTTTGATATTTCAAAACACGTTAACTAAGGCTTTAATGAAACATAATGTCTTATAACTGGTAAGATTAATGAGTTTTGTAAGCAAATTAAAAAATAATGTTTTAGTAAACCAACTTATATTCTTAATCAAGTAACTGGAAGCTGTATGTTCTAAGAGAATCGCTGGGTTCCAGTTGATTGGGAACGCTAGAAAAACTAGATTTCATCTTTTGGAGTTTCTTTTATGAAATAGTTATTTCTGTTAACTCCTTTTGCCACAACTATCAGCAATTTTTTATTCAATCACCGAATAGACGGAGAAGTTTCTATGATAAACTCACAGTTTGGGGTTCTGTTAATATAAGTATTTCTCCTGTTTGACGACAGTTCACTTCAGAAGACTGCCGTCTCTTTCACGATTACAATATCTTCAAATTTCATAGTTCATTTATTGGAGAGAAACTTCAAATATTCAGTTAAATAATAGTATTTGAGTTGGTCCTTTGCTGCTAACTTCACCACTATCGAGTGCCAAAAATTAAAGTTTCAAGGTAATGAACATCTCGTGTTAAACGCATTTTAGGTCGGTAACTTTTCAGCAAAATATATCACGGTGACTAGATTGGAATTCAAATTAATCAGCCTCAGTAAGTATGGATTTAGTAGTGTGTTTGTGACTTCACTATCACCTTGATCATCCTGTCACTCAAGATGGATTTACTGGTGTGTATATGACCTTACTGTCACCTTGATCAACCTGCCAGTCAAGATGGATTTACTAGTCTGTATCTGGCCTTACTCTCAGCTTGGTGAACCTGTCATTCAAGATGGATTTACTAGTGTGTATCTCACCTTACTATCACCTTGATCAAACTTTCAGTCAAGATAGTGTGTATCTAGAATATATACAATTAACCTGTCGTGGAATGTAGAGTATGACAGACAGAGAGATACTTAGCTATTAGATATATAAATATTTGCTGTGAAAATTGCTGTAAGTTTTAAGAATAGCTCTGAATATGACCTGGACACAACTTGTTCTTGACCTGAACTTCTAGGATCATTTTAAAATATTATATCGATTAAGAACAAATACTTTGATCTTATTTCAAGTATTCGTTTCAAGGATTCGTTTCAGTTGCGTATTTAACAGTACACTTTAAACATTTTCACATGCTATTTACGAACATTTATTGAAATATAAATTTATGGCTAAAGCCGAATTTGTAATTCCTGACAGTAGTGATTAAAAATATACAATTGCCTTAACTTTGATAATGTTTTTTCTTCAAATTATTGGCTCCTATATTCTTTTAATGTTTACAGTGTATTTAAAACAATTCTGTTTTAAAAGCGAGTTATCTTATAATGAACAAGGGCGTCTGTTGGACCCAAAGAAATATCTTAATAACCAACACTGGTGTCTTTTAAACCTAATGAGATTAATTTACCTACTAACACAAGCGTTAGTTGAAACCAAGGAAATTTTCTACTAACGAACAAGGGCGTCTGTTGAACCCAACGAAATATTCTGCTTACGAACAAGAGCGCCTGAAAGCTATTAATTGTTTTTTACCATAAAATGTTCTTCATAAGGTCATAAAACAAACAAAATACGGTATCGAAATCCGATTTTCAGCGTTATAATAACCCAGAATTACCGTTTAGTCATTTAAGAGTATATTGAATAATATTATTAAAACTAGTCAAGTAATCTACCTTTGTACATATATGCATGTATTCCGTAGATTTTACATTTTGTAAAATAAACTCGTCTAATATATAAAGGCCTGGCATGGCCAGGCGCGTAAGGCGTACGACTCGTAATCCGAGGGTCGCGGGTTCGCGCCAAACATGCTCGCCCTCCCAGCCGTGGGGGCGTTATAATGTTACGGTTAATCCCACTATTCGTTGGTAAAAGAGTAGCCCAAGAGTTGGCGGTGGGTGGTGATGACTAGCTGCCTTCCCTCTAGTCTTACACTGCTAAATTAGGGACGGCTAGCACAGATAGCCCTCGAGTAGCTTTGTGCGAAATTCCAAAACAAACAAACAAAACAATGCGGCCCTATGTTCCTAGATGGAATCTAATGGTGATAACTAACTAATATATAAAACATGCAGCTATGAGATTTGAATGTGATTTACATTTTTCTATTACCATAAAACTAACATATTAGCTATTAACATCAAGTATGTTAAACTAATTAATTCACAAACTATAAAAGATTTATTCATGTTGTCACTCTATCGAGAACGCTTTCAAACTCCTGTTTTTGGTAATACTCAACAATATTCATTGTCGCTTAGCAACAAAGCTATCACTGACTGTTCATACACCAATTACGGTGTTTATGTTGAATGTTCAATATCATGCTGGTTTGTTGGAAAGGTTTGTTTTTTACTATTTTTTCATAACTTCGATGATATAATAGCAACATACTTTGATTTTGAAGTTTTATGACATTGAGTTGTTGCCAAAAACAAAACAAAATTTAACAAGTAGTGTTTCACCTAAGCCTTATATTACGTTTTTCTATTAAGCCTAAAGTTTAAATAAAACTGTAAATAGGCCTACTGTTAACATTATATAGTTAGTATTTAAAAGTTTCAAGTGATGAATAAAAGTTAATTAATAAATATTCTTTTTGGTATTCTAACACATGTATTATCTGCTTGGCCTTAAAATATGAATAAAAATAATCGTTTATCATTACTATATGTCCCCAGTTGGTAATTCAGCGGTAATTCTACAGATTTGCAATGCTTAAATCAGGGGCTTGATTCCCTTTGATAGACACAGAAGGTAGCCAGATGTGACTTTGCTACTAGAAAGAAAACACTCACACACTCCATACAAAATAACTTTTATCCTTTGTATAGTCGTAAGAGTTGGATGTATGTGTCGGAATGTTAGCACTATGTTTTTGAATCCGTAACTTAGAATACAGTGAAAAAAACTCAAGTGCTCTATTTAAGTCTCTTATCAGAGTACACACGTACTGTTCACGATAACAATTCATTTTTCCGTGTAGTTTTGCTAGAAATGTGGCGATAAAAGAATTACTTCGAGACTGATGAAAAAATGTGAGGGGTAGGCACACTTTGAACGTGCAAACAAATTCATTTTAGTAAAATACCATAAATTTTGTTAATCTTTCAACAAACGTTTCCCGTCAACTCTTGAAGAGGTTTTATACTAGTTCATCTATAACTTAACAAACTAAAATTATATTAGTGATAAAATAATTCCATAATTTAAGTTAGTGGTACGAATATTTTTTAATATTCCGAAGTACAAACGTCAAATCAACACTCTTACCTTCAGTGCATCTGCTGCTAGACAAGCACTTGTGTTGTTCTTTAAAGAGAAGGCGACCTTTGGTGATTTTGGCGGACACAAATTGTTGGAAGATAAAGACCGTCCGTAGTGAACAAGGTTGATGCTGATAACGGTATCGGGGAAACACTCGATTCTCAATTCGTTCCCATCGCATGCGTGGACTTGGAAGGTGCGAAGTGTTCCTGATAATAAGGCTATAAAACAATATAAAGTATAAGCATACAGAAGTCCAACTAGCGTAAAAAGTGCAGTCAGATATCTGTTAAAATGAATTATAAGTCTTAACGAGTTTCAGTATCATTCTTTTTAAGATAGAAAATATTAAACTACAAAAGCTTTGGTTAGATAATGGGTAACAAGAAACTTCAAGGTCTGTAAAGTTGATAACTGTAACCAGATAGTGGATGACAAGATACATCAAGGTATGTAAAGTTGATAACTATAACCAGATAGTGGATGACAAGATACATCGAGGACTGTAAAGTTGATAATAATAACCAGATAGTGGATGACAAGATACATCGAGGACTGTAAAGTTGATAATAATAACCAGATAGTGGATGACAAGATACATCAAGGTATGTAAAGTTGATAATAATAACCAGATAGTGGATGACAAGATACATCAAGGACTGTAAAGTTGATAATAATAACCAGATAGTGGATGACAAGATACATCAAGGACCGTAAAGTTGATAATAATAACCAGATAGTGAATGACAAGATACTTAAAGGTCTTTAAGTTGATAATAATAACCAGATAGTGGATGACAAGACACTTAAAGGACTGTAAAGTTGATAACTATAACCAGATAGTGGATGACAAGATACATCAAGGACTGTAAAATTGATAATAATAACCAGATAGTGGATGACAAGACACTTAAAGGACTGTAAAGTTGATAATAATAACCAGATAGTGGATGACAAGATACATCAAGGACTGTAAAGTTGATAATAATAACCAGATAGTGGATGACAAGATACATCAAGGACTGTAAAGTTGATAATAATAACCAGATAGTGGATGACAAGATACTTAAAGGTCTGTAAAGTTGATAACTATAACCAGATAGTGGATAACAAGACACTTAAAGGACTGTAAAGTTGATAACTATAACCAGATAGTGGATGACAAGATACATCAAGGACTGTAAAGTTGATAACTATAACCAGATAGTGGATGACAAGATACATCAAGGACTGTAAAGTTGATAATAATAACCAGATAGTGGATGACAAGACACTTAAAGGACTGTAAAGTTGATAATAATAACCAGATAGTGGATGACAAGATACATCAAGGTATGTATAGTTGATAATAATAACCATATAGTGGATGACAAGACACTTAAAGGACTGTAAAGTTGATAATAATAACCAGATAGTGGATGACAAGATACATCAAGGACTGTAAAGTTGATAATAATAACCAGATAGTGGATGACAAGACACTTAAAGGACTGTAAAGTTGATAATAATAACCAGATAGTGGATGACAAGATACATCAAGGACTGTAAAGTTGATAATAATAACCAGATAGTGGATGACAAGATACATCAAGGACTGTAAAGTTGATAATAATAACCAGATAGTGGATGACAAGATACTTAAAGGTCTGTAAAGTTTATAACTATAACCAGATAGTGGATGACAAGATACATCAAGGACCGTAAAATTGATAACTATAACCAGATAGTGGATAACAAGACACTTAAAGGACTGTAAAGTTGATAACTATAACCAGATAGTGGATGACAAGATACATCAAGGACTGTAAAATTGATAATAATAACCAGATAGTGGATGACAAGACACTTAAAGGACTGTAAAGTTGATAATAATAACCAGATAGTGGATGACAAGATACATCAAGGACTGTAAAGTTGATAATAATAACCAGATAGTGGATGACAAGATACATCAAGGACTGTAAAGTTGATAATAATAACAAGATAGTGGATGACAAGATACTTAAAGGTCTGTAAAGTTGATAACTATAACCAGATAGTGGATAACAAGACACTTAAAGGACTGTAAAGTTGATAACTATAACCAGATAGTGGATGACAAGATACATCAAGGACTGTAAAGTTGATAACTATAACCAGATAGTGGATGACAAGATACATCAAGGACTGTAAAGTTGATAATAATAACCAGATAGTGGATGACAAGACACTTAAAGGACTGTAAAGTTGATAACTATAACCAGATAGTGGATGACAAGATACATCAAGGTATGTAAAGTTGATAATAATAACCAGATAGTGGATGACAAGATACATCAAGGTATGTATAGTTGATAATAATAACCATATAGTGGATGACAAGATACATCAAGGACTGTAAAGTTGATAATAATAACCAGATAGTGGATGACAAGACACTTAAAGGACTGTAAAGTTGGTAACTGTAACCGGATAGTGGATGACAAGATACATCAAGGTATGTATAGTTGATAATAATAACCAGATAGTGGATGACAAGACACTTAAAGGATTGTAAAGTTGATAACTATAACCAGATAGTGGATGACAAGATCCATCAAGGACTGTAAAGTTGATAATAATAACCAGATAGTGGATGACAAGACACTTAAATGACTGTAAACTTGATAATAATAACCAGATAGTGGATAACAAGACACTTAAAGGACTGTATAGTTGATAATAATAACCAGATTGTGGATGACAAGACACTTAAAGGACTGTATAGTTGATAATAATAACCAGATAGTTCAACAATGCAGATTTCGAAAATAATACTTATTTTTTTTCTATCACGTAAGAATTTTTAAAAAACAAATTGGAAGAAAAACCTCTTACATAGGTAAAATTATTATACCATTTACTACAATGAACATTTTTCATTATTACGTTTATTATTACAAAAATTTAAACACTGATGTTAAACAAATAATCATCCTCATTCATCGCGGTTTTATTTTTGAACTTTACATTTTTTAGTCCCAAAACTACGTGTTGTGGTCTTTCTTTTATGTACTGCATCAGGAGTATCTTGTTGCAATGACCAGCAGTAATTATTTATTATGCTGATATTCCGCGTATTCTGATGACTTGATGAAACCTTTCTGTTTGTTTTTCACTGTCAGTACCTAGATATTCAGGGAAATAATCAATACATGAGTGTTAGAAATGAACTTCCAAACTGCTATTACAACCCAATTATCTGAATTATCGAGTATGTTATTGACAATATTTTCGTAGTCTGGGTTCTTGTTGTCTCATAAAAGCTTGTCAATAATATTTTAAAGGCAATCCACACTCCTTTTTCAAATTTCCTCATGATCCTTTCAAACTGTTCAACTTAAGTAATTTCCTATTCTAAGGCCCGTCGAGATCCATTATTTAAGTTCCATGTTTGAAAGAGCTAGGAATTCCCGCATAGATACTTGAAACAGTCGCCATTTATATCTAAGACCTTTACAAACTGCTTTATCAAACTCATGAGAAATAGAAGTAATAGGACTTTATTTGTGTCAACGAAACTTTCCTGTTCAATATTTTTTCATTCCTGGTTTTAGACTATCTCTTTTTGGCCATTGTTGATTTCCTGCTTTGTTGTCTCATTCACATAAAAAAAAACTTGGAAACTTTGTACACAAAGGACATTTAAGTCTCCTCGAGGTAGCTAAACATGTTCTTTGTATTTGATTTATTAAGAAGTTCGAGGTTTTCGTACATTTTCTTCAAGTATACCATAACAGGAAGAGATGCATATATATTACCATTATGAAGAAGAACACCTTTTAGACTTCTTCTGGAGGAATCAGTGAACAGCAACCACTCACTTGGTTCACAGACTGCAGCTCCAAGCAGTATTGTTTTAATATACCAATTAAACCATCATGAGAAAAGTGTGGTATAAACTCTTTCTTACGATTTCTGTAGTAGTAAAGTGATGTCCATGGAGAAAAAATGTTCCTACCTTGCAGTGTGGATCCCCAAATCCCTGAAGAATCCTTTGGAAAGTCCAAATTTTTCACCAAATTATTAACTTCACTTTGTGAGAAAAGTTGTGGTTTACCAGACATTTCAGGTTAAAAACAATCTCTCTCATCATTTCTATTGACATCAGATTAAACTGTATCAAAAGTCTCCGGTGATGTAGATACGGGTACATCAGGTCCATGAGCAACAGGTTTTATAGAAGACTGGAGGTTTGGATAAGAAGTTCCTTTTTTATTTTGAATGTTGTATCCTTGCGTGTTACATGAGTAAAAATAATAGCCATCTCCGTGGTTTCTAGGCTGCTCACACCAGACGACTGTAATTCCAATAAAAAACACTTTTTCTTAATTTGTGTCTATTGTCTCAAATCTCTGACACAAACGAGTTAATTTTGTACTATTACTTAAACTGGAGACGCCGAAAAAGTATTGACATAGAAACAAGTAAAGTCTGTACCCTTATTTATAATAGAGACACAGAATGTTTAGGTCTGTTCTCATACTGAAACTGGAGACACAGAGTATTTGTTGTTCTAGACACAAACCAAAGCTGGGAGCCTTCTTAGTTTTTGAAACATTTAAAGGAAAAGGTCTTGATTATGAAAAATGCACTTTTCATGTATTGTAAACGGAGACTTTTTATTGGTGTGTATGTTTTTTGACGAACACTGTGAGGATTATGGTGCTCACTGTATAAAAAGTTACGAAAGTATAAACGTCTTCTTTATTGCTGATGAATCGGTCTTAAAACGAGTTTTAAAATCTAAACAGTGGATTATTAGCTACAAAACTTAATAGTTTGTTATTAGTATTAATGCATATTAGTTCTTATGTTTCATTCATTATATGATTATTGAAGTATTGGTGAACTGGTTGCATAATCACTTTTAAAATGTAAAGTTAAATAGTGAATTATTCCTTATTTAATAGAATATCATAGTTTGTTTTTACCGGAAAGGCCTACAAGTTTCTGTGTACTATTCATTGCATAATTATTAAACTATTGGCCAACTGGTCTTATAAATACTTTCACAATCTGAAGTTAAATAATGAATGACTGCGTATTTAATATTAATAACATATGAAAGTTTGTTTTTACCTGCAAGTTATTATGTGTCATTCATTATAAAACTGACATCTTTTTTGTTTTCCTTTCTCTCAGTATGTGTGTTTTATCTTAGCAGTTTTAAACAATTTTAAAACTCACCCATCCACCTCTCTGTGCGCATCACTACATTTGTAATCCCCCGACAATTATTCCCTCTGGAGAGCTTGTCCTTATTTCGAAAGATGAGCTGAACAAATATAATTATAAGATATCATTGTAATAAAGTGCTCGAATTGCTGTATCCTCGTGTAGTTCGTTCACTTTCCACCAGGAGTTCCATAGCTTCATTAGACTGCTTCACATGGAGCCCAGTCGTGCTAAAACCCACAAATGTACATTAATGATGAGCAGCTGGGTAAATAAAGGATACGTTTACGTTACTTCAGATCTGTGAGGATGGGTAGGGTGGTAATCAAATGGTTTGTTTAACTCTTTCGGTTTGTAGTATCGTAAAGTATACGAGAGTTGTAGAGGAATGTTATGGTACATAGGTGCAAAATGTAATATATTGGTATTATTTTATTTACAAATGTATCGAATATTACAGTTCTACCATTGTGAGGATGAACTATTGAAATACTAGAGAAAGAAAATCAGTAGATCAAAATTGAAATCTAATTTCTATATAAACTGGTAGGTATTGAACAAATTTTTGATAATCAATAAATGAATCGATTTTATACATGCCTGATGTTAATGTTTATTCGTGAATTATTACTTGCAATTTACAGATTAATTAATAAATTTTATAGTTTGAAGCATTAAGTATAGAACATTATAACTTTATCTGAAGTACACACATTTATAGTATATCATTATCAAAAGTAAATCACTATTGTTTTAAATATATTTCAGTTTCCAACAATTCCCTCTTAAGAGCATGTTATATTAAAGTCAATTTCATTAGATAGATTGAATGAAGTTAGTTTCATATTTTGCCATTATTTAAAAACATTTTAAACATCAGGCTGAAATACATATTATTATTTTTGGCATCATCTAGGCCAGTAAGGGTCTTGGTTATACACAGGATTCGCCGAAACATTATAGAGGCAAGAGCGATCTATTATGACCTGGGCTAGAGTACCAGTAAACCTTATTATTGTTATTACTCTGGTCTAGGATCCATCAAACCTTATTATTATTACCCTGGCCTAGGATCCATCAAACCTTATTATTGTTATTACTCTGGTCTAGGATCCATCAAACCTTATTATTATTACTCCTGGCCTAGGATCCATCAAACCTTATTATTGTTATTACTCTGGTCTAGGATCCATCAAACCTTATTATTATTACCCTGGCCTAGGATCCATCAAACCTTATTATTGTTATTACTCTGGTCTAAGATCCATCAAACCTTATTATTATTACCCTGGCCTAGGATCCATCAAACCTTATTATTGTTATTACTCTGGTCTAGGATCCATCAAACCTTATTATTGTTATTACTCTGGTCTAGGATTCATCAAACCTTATT
The DNA here is from genome assembly GCF_004210375.1 of Tachypleus tridentatus. Taxonomy (NCBI): domain Eukaryota; kingdom Metazoa; phylum Arthropoda; class Merostomata; order Xiphosura; family Limulidae; genus Tachypleus; species Tachypleus tridentatus. The sequence continues at coordinate 154,343,543 of NC_134832.1, read as the reverse complement.
ATTATTATTACATGGGCCTAGGATCCACCAATTATTATTACCTGGCCTAGGATCTACCATACCTTATTGTTATTGAACCAGTAAGATTGAATTTGTGGCTTTGATATATTATAATAACCATTCTAACTGTCATAAATAAAGTTTTAGATCTGAAAGGAATACTAGTCCAATTCCTATGACAATCTAAAAACTTCATAAGAGTATTATAATTATATTCCAGACACATGAGAAAAACATACTGTCTCCCACCATGCGATTCATATTGAAACTTCTGTCATTAATATAGCACTGAAATTTATGGTATTAGTGAATTAATCACTATCCATTATATACATTTGCTTACATGAGAATTTCAAATGTCAAGTTAGACTAATTTTAAATCATAAGTATTTATTTTACATAAGTTGAACCATCAAATTAAGTATTTAATTTACATATATAAGTTGGACCATTAAATTAAAAATGTTTATTTTACATATTAAAGTTGGACCACCAAGTCATAAGTGTTTATTTTACGTTTTGTAACAACAAGTAATCTGTGAGAGGAATTGTGTGTGTATAAAAATAAATATATTTATTTCCAAGAAGCAGACAAAAAAGATCATATTGGTCTAGCATGATCCAATAGAGCATGCTTCACTGCAAATTACAGGTACTGTGTTTCAAGCCTTGTTTCACATATCAGAAGGTAATACTAATAAATTTACATGTTTATTAATACTGATATAAACCAGAATGGTAGTGAAACACATGTTAGAAGACAATATAAAAAATACATTAGTTTCTTACAACTGGTATAAACCAGAATGACAATAAAATATGTACTAGAAGGTAATAAGTGTCAATACTTGTTTTCCAGGTAAAAGGTGACGTTACATAGCAGAACTACTAAGTTAATATTTGTATATCTTTGTTTATTGAAACTCTTTAAGTGATTCCACTTATCATACATCAAGTGTAGGTTTCGGGATAAACCAAAATAGCTTCACGTCTAACGACTTCATTCAAACCAACGTTGAATACAAGGACTTAATTATCCAACTGACAGAAATGGATGCAAATCAAAGTTGTGTGTAAGGACTTTATTCCCCAGCTAATAGAAATAAATCCAAATGAACGTTGTGTGTAAGGACTTAATACTCCAGTTAACAGAAACTAAATTGATCCAATTGAACATCGTGTACAAAGACTGAATAACCCAGCCAATATTGCAATGTACAACCCGAAAAATAAGGGTTTCATGATTTGATCATTAGAACAGATAGTGACCAGTATATCTGTAGTATAATGTACGTAAAGACAACCAACTATCACGTGCTTTTGTCACTAGACCAGTTGCTAATCAGTAAATTAATATTATAACGTACACATAAAAAAATCAACAATCACATTAGTTGATCAGATACAGATGTGTAGAATGTACAATAACACAAGATGATCACTACACCACATACTGATTACTAGGCTAATAGTAGTATGTAAAATAATAAAACCAGTATTTACATCGTTTGATCATTACAATAGATAGTGATCAATAGATTAGTAGTTGAATGTATAACAAGACAAACAACAATCATGGTTTGATCACTACAACAGACAGTTATCAGTAGGCTAGTAATATAATGTACAACAAGACAAACAACAATCATATGGTTTGATCACTACAACAGACAGTTGTCAGTAGGCTAGTAATATAATGTTGAACAGACAAACTACAATCATGTGGTTTGATTACTAGAAGACACTCTGTTCAGTAGCCTTGTGGTACACTAGACCCTGAATGCGAAATGTTTGTTTTAGAAATAATGTTGTACAATTAAATAACATGGTTGTGTTGCAAGGTTCACTTGTAGTCACTAAATACTAGAATTATCGAAGTTTATTAGACTGTATGCTGAGTTACAATTTACAAGAATAAGTCTCTTTAAATGTATCAAGTGAACTTTATTATATAGATAGGTTCGTGGTTCAACACTTCAGTAAACTTTTTATGATAATGTTATATTGTTACTGATAAAACCTGAGAATACCAAAGTGGGATTTATCTCTGTATTCCAAGTGTCCTCATTCCTTCCACTCATCACCAGAAACTATTCATATCTATGTCTTAGCCATCCCTACAGATAACTCTATACTCTTATAACGTCTGTGCATAGTAGTGACCCATTTGTCCATAAGACATTTTCTCATGACAGAAAGCTGATGGAGTGAAAGCTCATACATTACAGTTACACATAAGACTGTGTTGTTAAACTATCGATAACCATTTCTACAACTTTGAATTCACAGTAATAAGCTATTTTTATATAGATAATATATTTTTTCTTAGCTATTGTACTTTCCATTCTATTAAATTCACATTTTCAAGAACGTTAATAAATGTTAAATTAAATCCAATGAAATGCAACTAAAAGAAACAGGAACAGATTAATAATTAAATTACTTACAATAATATAAGTAAATATTTACAATAAGAAATTTTTACTTACAATGTCAACAGTTTATTACATGTATTTATAAGCAAAAGGAAGCTGCGATCATTTATTAAAATGACCATCAAGATGCATATTGAAGATGTCGCTCACTTGGATTAGTGGTTCAACTACAGAAAATGACCCCTACACATAAAAAGTAGTTACGCCCCTTCATTTATTTCACAGTATTTGTAGTTAAGATTTTGGCTAACCAAGGCAATGTTACACCATTAGCAAGGTTTCACCTTCAACATTCTGACCACATTTTTCTATTATGATGACATTTTCTGTTTCCTCCTCTAGTATTCCAATGTCACTGTCGACAAGATAGCTGGCATTATAGTGTCAGTTTGCTCAAATGTACAATTATATGTCTTCAGGAATCTTTGACAGTGGAGGAACTAATTTTGAAGACAAGGATGAAAGAGGTGAGGAAGAACCTATAAAAGGCAAATACTGTGGAGTATTAAATGTAACCGAGTAAACTTGTATTAGTAATTTAAACTATATCTTCTTGATGAAGAGAAACCCACTTGAAATAAAAATATATCTCAGAACGGCTGGTATGGATATTAACACTTTTATTGGTAAGCAGAGAACAACGTTTCGACCTTCCTAGGTCATCTTTAGGTTACCAAAGAAAGGTTTTGCAACTGACCGTTACTGAGCACTTCTCAAGGACGAGAGTATAAACGGGTAGGGGACGTTGCAGTTGGATATTAGGCTATTAATTAGTATAGGTATAAAGGTGTTCCTTTATATTGGTTTAATTTTGGTTTTAGCTGTTGTTTAAGTAGGGATTCTTTGATTTTGCGTTTGTTTATATTTTTCCTTCCTTAGTATCTGGCAGTTTTCTGTGGTTACGTTGTGTTTATTTGACTTGCAGTGTTCAAAAATGTGTGAAGGTATTTTTTGTGTTCTTTGAATCTAGTTTCCATTTTTCTATTTATTTCTCCAGTATAGAAGTCATGACAGTTGTTGCATTGTATTTTATAAATAATGTTGGTGTTTGTCAGTGTAGTTTTTATATAGTATAGACCTCAGTTTTGTACCTGATTGTAAAATAAATTTGGTGTTTACTGGAATGTTGTGTTTTGTTATAAGTTTTTTTCCAAATGTTGGTTATTTTCTCGCTGATGTCGGGAACATGTGATATGCAGCAGTATAAGGTTCTGGAGTTTGTTGAATTTGTATCTTGGAATTTATTGTTGTTTGTTTGTTGTTCGTCTAAGTGTGTGCGTGTAATTTGTTTTAACAGATCCGACCGAAAATTAAGCAATGAAGAAATACATATACTCAACAACGGATTCGACTTTACGGTAACACCTAGAAATATTCCATCCACCGAAATGAAATCCTGCCTGGAAGATCTAGCTAGAAGACTGGTGATCTACTTTACACAGACTGAAAACACCAATAAAACAACGGAAAAGAACCAACAAAAAGAAAACAACTTCGACAACAATTCTAACGACAACCAACAACCTATCTTTCCAGGCAGAACTGAAAACATCTATTTCTCCAAAATACCTCAAAACAGTATCTTAAAGACCTTTTTCTAAACATTTCCACACAAAACCATCAACATAATCTCACAGAAAAGAAAATTAAAAACAACCTCACATGCAAAGATATTAATTCTATAAACAACTTAACACAAAACAACAACATCAAAATTCTAAACGTAGATAAAGGCAATGTTGTAGTTATAATGAACACAAATGAATACATTCCAAAAATAAACAACATTTTATAAATACAAACAAATTTAAACTAATAAACACAAATCCAACAAAAACACATGAAAACCAATTAAACAAAATACTACTGAAAATGAAAAAATCCAACACAATCTCAGAAAACATTTATTCCTACCTGCGAAAGACCGACTCACGCAAACCACAACTATACGGCACCCCAAACCTCACAAACCCAATTGTCCACTAAGACCCATAATGTTGAGCTACGAAACATTTAAATACAACCTCAGTAAATATATAGCGTGGGGATTTTCTAAATATGTAACAACAGCTGGCTCCATTTTGAAAGATTCTTTTTAACTTTAAATATATTCTTAATCAACTAAATCATAAAGCCTTAACGACCAGTTTTGATGTAATCTCCCTCTTCACAGAAGTCCCAACAACTGAAGCCTGCAAGACAGATTTAAAACTTTATATCCAAGACCCCAACCCATTGATACACATCCCCGGTAATCAATTAGCAACCCTTATAGAATTTACTACCATCAAAACTAACTTTATGTTCAATAACCAAAACTGCCTACAAATAAATGGCCTAAGTATAGGGAATCCCGTGTTAACAGTTTTAGCCAACATTTTTAAGACACAGATTAAATCTTAAGCGATCACTTCAGCCTTACACCCACTACTATACTGATACAGGTATGTTAACATATAATTACTGCAAAACACACAGTTTACTATACTGATGCAGGTATGTTAACACATAATTACTGCAAAACACACAGTTTACTATACTGATGCAGGTATGTTAACACATAATTACTGCAAAACACACAGTTTACTATACTGATGCAGGTATGTTAACACATAATTACTGCAAAACACACAGTTTACTATACTGATGCAGGTATGTTAACACATAATTACTGCAAAACACACAGTTTACTATACTGATGCAGGTATGTTAACACATAATTACTGCAAAACACACAGTTTACTATACTGATGCAGGTATGTTAACACATAATTACTGCAAAACACACAGTTTACTATACTGATGCAGGTATGTTAACACATAATTACTGCAAAACACACAGTTTACTATACTGATGCAGGTATGTTAACACATAATTACTGCAAAACACACAGTTTACTATACTGATGCAGGTATGTTAACACATAATTACTGCAAAACACACAGTTTACTATACTGATGCAGGTATGTTAACACATAATTACTGCAAAACACACAGTTTACTATACTGATGCAGGTATGTTAACACATAATTACTGCAAAACACACAGTTTACTATACTGATGCAGGTATGTTAACACATAATTACTGCAAAACACACAGTTTACTATACTGATGCAGGTATGTTAACACATAATTACTGCAAAACACACAGTTTACTATACTGATGCAGGTATGTTAACACATAATTACTGCAAAACACACAGTTTACTATACTGATGCACGTATGTTAACACATAATTACTGCAAAACACACAGTTTACTATACTGATGCAGGTATGTTAACACATAATTACTGCAAAACACACAGTTTACTATACTGATGCAGGTATGTTAACACATAATTACTGCAAAACACACAGTTTACTATACTGATGCAGGTATGTTAACACATAATTACTGGAAAACACACAGTTTACTATACTGATGCAGGTATGTTAACACATAATTACTGCAAAACACACAGTTTACTATACTGATGCAGGTATTAACACATAATTACTGGAAAACACACAGTTTACTATACTGATGCAGGTATGTTAACACATAATTACTGCAAAACACACAGTTTACTATACTGATGCAGGTATGTTAACACATAATTACTGCAAAACACACAGTTTACTATACTGATGCAGGTATGTTAACACATAATTACTGCAAAACACACAGTTTACTATACTGATGCAGGTATGTTAACACATAATTACTGCAAAACACACAGTTTACTATACTGATGCAGGTATGTTAACACATAATTACTGCAAAACACACAGTTTACTATACTGATGCAGGTATGTTAACACATAATTACTGCAAAACACACAGTTTACTATACTGATGCAGGTATGTTAACACATAATTACTGCAAAACACACAGTTTACTATACTGATGCAGGTATGTTAACACATAATTACTGCAAAACACACAGTTTACTATACTGATGCAGGTATGTTAACACATAATTACTGCAAAACACACAGTTTACTATACTGATGCAGGTATGTTAACACATAATTACTGGAAAACACACAGTTTACTATACTGATGCAGGTATGTTAACACATAATTACTGCAAAACACACAGTTTACTATACTGATGCAGGTATGTTAACGCATAATTACTGCAAAACACACAGTTTACTATACTGATACAAGTATGTTAACACATAATTACTGTAAAACACACAGTTGTTTCAACCATGTTTACTTGATACACTCTAACATTAACTTCACCTGTGAACACGAAAAATTAATCAAATAGCATTTCTTAACCTCAAGATCACAAGAACCGATACACAATTCAAAACAGAAGTCCACAGAAAAAGCACCCATACTGGATTATACATTCCTTGGGACTCAGCACATGAAACAAAACAAAAACTCAACATATTAAGAAACCAAATAAACTCAGCCACAAAACTGATAAAATTAACGATGAAATGAACAAAATATAACAACACTTCATCAACATCAACAAATTTCTTCCAAAAACCCTAGAAAAAAATTACATGCACACATCTAGACGAACAACAAACAAACAATAATAAATCCCAAGATACAACAACCTATAAAGCCTTACACTGTTGCATACCATATGTTTTCGATATTAGCGGAAAAATAACCAACATTTGGAAAAAAAAAAAACTTATAACAAAACACAACATTCCAGTAAACACCAAATTTATTTTAAAATTAGGTACAAAACTAAAATCCATACTATATAAAAACTATACTGACAAATACAACACCAACATAATTTATAAAATACAATGCAACAACTGTCATGACTTCTACACTGGAGAAACAAGCACAAAATGGAAACCAGATTCAAAGAACAAAAAAAAAAACACCTTCACACGTTTTTAACACTTCAAATCAAACACAACATAACCATAGAAAACATCCAAATACTAAGTAGGGAAACAAATATAAACAAAAGCAAAATTAAACCAATATAAAGCAACATCTTTATACCTATACTAATTACTAACATAACATTCAACCTCAACACCCTCTACAAATCTTTATACCTATACTAATTAATAACATAACATTCAACTTCAACACCCTCTACAAATCTTTATACCTATACTAATTAATAACATAACATTCAACTTCAACACCCTCTACAAATCTTTATACCTATACTAATTAATAACATAACATTCAACTTCAACACCTCTACAAATCTTTATACCTATACTAATTAATAACATAACATTCAACTTCAACACCCTCTAAAATCTTTATACCTATACTAATTACTAACATAACATTCAACTTCAACACCTCTACAAATCTTTATACCTATACTAATTAATAACATAACATTCAACTTCAACACCCTCTACAAATCTTTATACCTATACTAATTAATAACATAACATTCAACTTCAACACCCTCTACAAATCTTTATACCTATACTAATTAATAACATAACATTCAACTTCAACACCCTCTACAAATCTTTATACCTATACTAATTACTAACATAACATTCCACTTCAACACCCTCTACAAATCTTTATACCTATACTAATTAATAACATAACATTCAACTTCAACACCCTCTACAAATCTTTATACCTATACTAATTAATAACATAACATTCAACTTCAACACTCTCTACAATCTTCTACCCGTTTAAACTCTCGTCCGTGAAACGTGCTCAGTAACGGTTAGTTGTAAACTCTTCCTTTGTTAACCAGGCCTGGCATGGCCTAGCGCGTAAGGCGTGCGACTCGTAATCCGAGGGTCGCGGGTTTGTGCCAGCGTCGCGTTAAATATGCTCGCCCTCCCAGCCGTGGGGGTGTATAATGTGACGGTCAATCCCACTATTCGTTGGTAAAAGAGTATCCCAAGAGTTGGCGGTGGGTGGTGATGACTAGCTGACTTCCCTCTAGTCTTACACTGCTAAATTAGGGACGGCTAGCACAGATAGCCCTCGAGTAGCTTTGTGCGAAATTCCCAAACAAACAAACAAATTCTTTGTTAACCTGAAGATGACCCAGGAAGGTCGAAACGTTGTTCGCTCTTCTATGTAAAATATTTTCTCAACCCAAACGAGCTGTTTCTGCATATACAAACGTATAAAATATATTAGATTTCAGTATCATAAGTCTACTAAAGAGCAATGTAATATCACAACAAAGAAATTACACATAACTATTTTATAAATATAACATATAAAACAATTTATAAACATGACACTAAAAAAGCAGTAAAAGGTTTTAAAAAAACAATAAAATCTTTATCGTTGCTCAAACACAACTGCACTTCGATAACAAATAAATAAGTTTTCAACCAACAGATTAGCTATCGCAGAACACAACAAGAACATTTATTATAATGTTGCTACACACAACTAGTTCGGAACAAAACACAACCAGAAAATTTATACTAATGTTATTAGATACACACATTTCAACACAAATCACAACCAAAACATTTATAATAGATTGACCTGAATCGGAGAAAACATAAGTAGGACATTTATAATAATATTGTTAGACTCACCCATATCAGAGAAAAACACAACGACAGTATTTGTTATAATGTTATTAAAGCAACCCATATCAACACAAAACACCACCAGAAAATTTATAATAATATTGTTAGACTCACACATATCAGAGAAAAACACAACGACAGTATTTGTTATAATGTTATTAAAGCCACCCATATCAACACAAAACACCACCAGAAAATTTATAATAATATTGTTAGACTCACACATATCAGAGAAAAACACAACCACAATATTTGTTATAATGTTATTAAAGCCACCCATATCAACACAAAACACCACCAGAAAATTTATAATAATATTGTTAGACTCACACATATTAGAGAAAAACACAACGACAGTATTTGTTATAATGTTATTAAAGCAACCCATATCAACACAAAACACCACCAGAAAATTTATAATAATATTGTTAGACTCACACATATCAGAGAAAAACACAACGACAATATTTGTTATAATGTTATTAAAGCCACCCATATCAACACAAAACACCACCAGAAAATTTATAATAATATTGTTAGACTCACACATATCAAAGAAAAACACAACTAGAATATTTGTTATAATATTGTTAGATCCACCCATAACAACACAAAGAACCAACAGAACACTTATAATAATATTGTTAGACTCACCCATATCACTGAAAAACACAACGAGAATATTTGTTATAATGTTATTAAAGCCACCCATATCAACACAAAACACCACCAGAAAATTTATAATAATATTGTTAGACTCACACATATCAGAGAAAACAGAACATTCATAATTATGTTGTTAGATCCACCAATTACAGAGAAAAAAAACAAAAAAAAACATTTATAATAATGTTGTTATATTCACCAACACCAGAAAAAACACCATTAGGACATTTATAATAATATTGTTAGATTCACCCATATCAGAGAAAAACACAACGAGAATATTTGTTATAATGTTGTTTGATCTACCCATATCAACACAAAACAACACCAGGACACTTACAATAATATGGTTAGATTCACCCATATCAGAGAAAAACACAACGAGAATATTTGTTATAATGTTTTTTGATCCACCCATACCAACACAAAAAGAATTTATAATAGTATTGTTAGAGCCACTCATATCAACACAAACCACAAGAAAGACATTTATAATAATATTGTTAAATACATCTATCAACACACTCATATCAACACAAAACACAAGAAAGACATTTTTAATAATATTGTTAAATACATCTATATCAGAAAAAAACACAACGAGAATATTTGTTATAATGTTATTAAAGCCACTCATATAAACACAAAACACCACCAGGTTATAATAATATTGTTAAATTCACCAATATCAGAAAAGAACACAACTAGAGTATTTGTTATAATGTTGTTAGAGCGACGAATATCAACACAAAACACAACAATGTTATAATAATATTCCTAGATTAACACATATAAGAGAAAAAAAATAGAATATTTCTTATAAGGTTTTTGATCCACCAATATCAACACAAAACACCACCAGGACATTAATAATAATATTGTTAGATTGACCCATATCAGAGTAAAACACAACGAGAATATTTGTTATAATGTTGCCTGATACACCGATATCAATACAAAACACAACAAAAAATTTATAGTAATATTGTTAGATTCACCTATTTCAGAGTAAAACTCAACGAGAATATTTGTTATAATGTTGTTAAATCCACCCATATCAACACAAAGAACCAACAGAACAATTATAATAATATTGTTAGACTCACCCATATCACTGAAAAACACAACGAGAATATTTGTTATAATGATGTTTGAACGACACACAGCAACACAAAACACAAGAAAGTCATTTATAATAATATTGTTAGATACACCCATATCAGAATAAAACACAATGAGAATATTTGTTATAATGTTATTTAAGCCATCCATATAAACACAAAACACCACCAGGATATAATAACATAATTAGATTCACACATATCAGAGAAAAACAAAACGAGAATCTTTGTTATAATGTTGTTTGATCCACCCATATACAAACACAAAACACCACCAAAAATTTATAATAATATTGTTAGATTCACACATATCAGAGTAAAACTCAACGAGAATATTTTTATAATGTTGTTAGATCCACCCATATCAACACAGAGGAAATTTATAATAGTATTGTTGAGCCACTCTTATCAACTCAAGACACAAAGAAAACATTTATAATAATATTGTTAGATTTACTCATATCAGAGAAAATCAGAACGAGAATATTTCTTATAATGTTGTTTGATCCACATATATCAATGCAAAAGAAATTTATAATAGTATTGTTAGAGCCACTCATATGAACACAAAGCACCACCAGAACATTTATAATAATTTTCTTTGATTCACCCAGGACAGAGAAAAAGTCAACGCGAATATTTGTTATATAGTTGTTTGATCGACACATATCAACAAAAAACACCACCTGGATACTTGTAATAATATTGTTTGACTAACCGATATCAGAGAAAAGCAAACGAGAATATTTGTTAGAATGTTATTTGATCCACCCTTATCAACAGAAAATACAACAGGACATTTATCATAATATGTTTAGATTTACTCATATCAAAGAAAACACAACGTTTATAATGACGTTTGATGCGCCCATATCAACACAAAACACTAATAGAAAATAAATAATAATATTATTAGATTCACCCACATCAGAGAAAAACACAACGAGAATATTTGTTATAATGTTGTTAGAGCCACCATTATCAACACAAAACACCACCAAATCATTTATATTAATGTTGTTAGATTCACCTATTTCAGAGAAAAACTTAATGAGAATATTTGTTATTATGTTTTTTGATCCCCGTTTATCAACACAAAACACCCCCTGCACATTTATAATAATATTGTGTGATTCACCCATATCAGAGAAAAACACAACGAGAATCTTTGTTACAATGTTGTTTGAACAACCCATATCAACAGAAAACACCAGCAGGACATTTATAATAATACTGATTGACTCACCCATATCAGAGAGAAACACCTCGAGAATATTTGTTATAATATTGTTAGAGCCACTCATATCAACATAAAACACCACAAGAACATTTGTAATAATACTGATATATTCACCCATATCAGACAAAAACACCACAAAGACATTCATAATAATATTGATACATTCACCCATATCAGACAAAAACACAACGAGAATATTTGTTACAATGTGTTATGATCCAACCATATCAACACAAAGGAAATTTATAATAGTATTGTTAGAGTCACTCATATGAACACAAAGCAACTCCTGAATACTTAAAATAATATTTTTTGACTCACCCATATCAGAGAAAAGCAAACAAGAATATTTGTTAGAATGTTATTTGATCCACCCCTATCAACAGAAAATACAACCGGGACATTTATCATAATATTTTTAGATTTATTCATATCAAAGAAAAACACAACGTTTATAATGACGTTTGATGCTCCCATATCAACACAAAACACTAATAGAAAATAAATAATAATATTATTAGATTCACCCACATCAGAGAAAAACACAACGAGAATATTTGTTATAATGTTGTTAGAGCCACCATTATCAACACAAAACACCACCAAATCATTTATATTAATGTTGTTAGATTCACCTATTTCAGAGAAAAACTTAATGAGAATATTTGTTATTATGTTTTTTGATCCCCGTTTATCAACACAAAACACCCCCTGCACATTTATAATAATATTGTGTGATTCACCCATATCAGAGAAAAACACAAAGAGAATATTTGTTATAATGTTGCTTGATCCACCCATATCAACACGAAAACACACCTAATCATTTATATTAATATTGTTAGATTCACCTCTTTCAAAGAAAAACTCAACGAGAATATTTGTTATTATATTGTTTGATATTCCCTTATTAACACAAAACAACACCAGTAAACTTATTATTATATTGTTTGATATTCCCTTATTAACACAAAACAACACCAGTAAACTTATTATTATATTGTTAGATTCACCCTTATCAGAGAAAAACACAGCGAGAACCATAGTTACAATGTGTTTTGATCCACCCATATCAACACAAAAGAAATTTATAATAGTATTGTTGAGCCATTCATATCAACACAAGACACCACCAGAACATTTATAATAATATTGTTAGATTTATTCATGTCAGAGAAAAGCAGAACGAGAATATTTGTTATAATGTTGTTTGATCCAACCATATCAACACAAAACACCAGCAGGTTATAATAATATTGTTAGATTCACCCATATCAGAGGAAAACACGACGAGAATATTTATTATAATGTTGTTTAATCAACCCTTATTAACACAAAACACCACCAGAACATATATAATAATATATTTAGATTCACCCATATCAGAAAAAAACACAACGAAAATATTTGTTATAATGTTGTTTGATCCACGAATATCAACACAAAGGAAATTTATAATGGTGTTGTTTGATACAATCATATAAGCAAAAAAACACCATCAGAACATTTTTAATAGAGTTGTTAGAGCCAACCTTATCAACACAAAACATCACCAGACCGTTTATAATAGTTTTGTTACATCATCCATACCAACACAAAACACCACCAAAACATTTATAATAAAGTTGTCAGATTCACCCATACCAGAAAAAACAGAACATTCATAATTATGTTGTTAGATCCACCAATTACAGAGAAAAAAACAAAACCAAACATTTATAATAATATTGTTAAATTTACTCATATCAGAGAAAAACAGAACGAGAATATTTGTTATAATGTTTTTTGATCCAACCATATGAACACAAAACACCACCAGGACATTTATAATAATTTTGATAGATTCACTCATATCAGACAAAAACACAACGAGAATATTTGTTATAATGTTGCTTGATCCACCCATATCAACACAAAAACACACCAAATCATTTATATTAATATTGTTAGATTCACTTCTTTCAAAGAAAAACTCAACGAGAATATTTTATAATGTTGTTTCATCCACACATATCAATACAAATCACCACCTAGACATTTAAAATAATATTGTTTTACTCATCCATATCAGAGAAAAACACTACGAGAATATTTGTTATAATGTTGTTTGATCCATCCATATCAACACAAAGGAAATTTATAATAGTCTTGTTAGAACAACTCATATGAACACAAAGAACCACCAAAACATTTATCATGATACTGTTAGATTCACCCATATCAGAGAAAAACACTACGAGAATATTTGTTATAATGCTGCTTGATACACCGATATCAACACAAAACACCTCCAAAACATTTATAATAATATTGTTAAATTTACTCATATCAGAGAAAAGGAAAACGAGAATATTTGTTATAATGCTGTTTGATCCAACCATATCAACACAAAACACCACCAAGACACTTATAATAACTTTGTTAGGGTCACCCATATAAGAGAAAAACACGAGAATATTTGTTATAATATTGTTAGAGCCACGAATATATAAACACAAAACACCACCAGATTATAATAATATTGTTAGATTTACCCATATCAGAGAAAAACACCTCGAGAATATTTGTTATAGTGATGTTTGATCCATCCATATCAACACAAAACACCACAAGGACATTTATAATAATATTGATAGATTCACCCATATCAGACAAAAACACAACGAGAATATTTGTTATAATGTTGCTTGATCCACCCATATCAACACAAAAACACACCAAATCATTTATATTAATATTGTTGGATTCACCTATTTCAAAGAAAAACTCAACGAGAATATTTGTTATTATATTGTTTGATATTCCCTTATCAACACAAAACTACACCAGTAAACTTATTATTATATTGTTCGATTCACCCTTATAAGAGAAAAACACAACGAGAACATTGGTTAAAATGTGTTATGATCCACCCATATCAACACAAAGGAAATTTATAATAGTATTCTTGAGCCACTCATATCAACACAAGACACCACCAGGATATTTATAATAATATTCTTAGATTTACTCATATGAGAGAAAAAAGAACGAGAATATTTGTTATAATGTTGTTTGATCCACCCATATCAACACAAAACATAATTCTGGACACATAATAATATTGTTAGATTGACCCATATCAGAATATAACAAATCGAGAATGTTTATTATAATGTTATTTGATCCATCCATACCAACACAAAAAAAATTTATAATAGTGTTCTTAGAGCCACTCATATCAACACAAAACACCACCAGATTATAATTTTATTGTCAGATTCAACCTCATCAGAGAAAAACACAACTGGAATATTTGTTATAATGTTGTTAGAGCCACGCATATAAACACAAAACACAACCAGGTTATAATAATATTGTTAAATTCACCTATATCACAGAAAAACACAAAGAAAATGTTTGTTATAATGTTCTTAGAGCCATCCATATCAACACAAAACACCACCAGGTTATAATAATATTGCTAGATTCACCTATATCTGAGAAAAACACAACAAGAGTATTTGTTATAATGGTGATAGAGCGACGAATATCAACACAAAACACTACAAGGTTATAATAATATTCTCAGATTAACCCATATAAGAGATAAAAAACGAGAATATTTCTTATAATGTTCTTTGATCCACCAATATCAACAGAAAACATCACCAGGACACTTATAATTATATTGTTTGACTCACCCATATGAGAGAAAAACACGAGAATATTTGTTATAATGATGTTTTATTCACTCACATCACACAAAACACCAGCATGACTTTTATAATAATATTGTTAAATTCACACATGTCAGGGAAAAACACAACGACAATATTTCTTATAATGTTGTTTGATACACCAATATCAACACAAAATACCACCTGGACACTTATAATAATATTGTTATATTCACCAATTTGATAGTAAAACTCAACGAGAATATTTTTTATGATGTTTTTAAGCCATCCATATAAACACAAAACACTACCAGGTTATAATAACATTGTCAAATTCACCCATATGAGAAAAACACACAACAAGAATATTTGTTATAATGTTGTTAGAGCCACGTATATATAAATACAAAACACCTCCAGATTATAATAATTATATTGTTAGATTCAACCATATCAGAGAAAACACAACGACAATATTTCTTATAATGTTGTTTGATCCACCCATAACAACATAAAACACCACGTGACCACGTATAACTATATTGTTTGATTCAAGAATATCAGAGAATAATACAACAACAATATTTCTTACAATGTTGTTTGATCCACCCATATCAACACAAAAACACACCAAATCATTGATATTAAGATTGTTAGATTCACCTATTTCAAAGAAAAACTCAACGAGAATATTTGTTATTATATTGTTTGATATTCCCTTATCAACACAAAACAACACCAGTAAACTTTTTATTATATTGTTAGATTCACTTATATCAGAGAAAAACCCAACGAGAACATTAGTTACAACTTGTTTTGATCCACCCATATCATCACGAAGGAAATTTATAATAGTATTGTTGAGCCACTCATATCAACACATAATACCACCATGCCATTTATAATAATATTCTTAGATTCACTCATATGAAAAAAAAACACAATGTTTTTTTATGATGTTTGATGCACCCATATCAACACAAAAGAAATTTATAATAGTGTTGTTAGATTCAACTATATCAGAGAAAAACACAACGAGAATATTTGTTATAATGTTCTTGATCCACATATATCAACACAAAACAACACCAGGACACTTATAATAATATAATTAGATTCACCCACATCAGAGAAAAAGACAACGAGAATATTTGTTACAATTTTGTTTAATCCACTTACATTAACACAAAACAACACCAGGACACTTATAATAATATTGTTAGATTCACCCACACGAGAGAAAAAGACAACGAGAATATTTGTTACAATTTTGTTTAATCCACTTACATTAACACAAAACAACACCAGGACACTTATAATAATATTGTTAGATTCACCCACATGAGAGAAATACACAACGAGAATATTTGTTGTTATGTTGTTTGATCCACCCATATCATCACAAAGGAAGTTTATAATAGTGTTGTTGAAGCCACTCGTATGAACACATAGGAAATTTTTAATAGTGTTGTTTGATACACCCGTATCAACACAAAGCACAATCAGGACATTTATAATAGTGTTGTTAAAACCACCCTTATCAACACAAAACATCACCAGGTCATTGTAATAGTTTTGTTACATTACCCATATCAACACAATACACCCCCAAAACATTTGTAAAAATGTTGTTAGATTCACCCATATCAGTACAAAACACAACCAGGTTATTTATAATAATTTTGTTAGATTTACCATTATTAACTTAAAACACAACTATGACATTTATAATTATGTTGTTAGATCCATCCACACCAGAAAAAATACAACGAGAATATTTATAATTATGTTGTTAGATCAACCCACTTCAGCACAAAACACAATCAGGACATTTATAATAATGTTGTTAGATCCACCCACTTCAGCACATAACACAATTAGGACATTTATAATCATGTTTTCAGATCTTCCCAGTCAAGCATAGGTCACCTTCTTGACATTTATAATAATAAAGTTGTTAGAATCACCCAGTGCAGTACAGGACATAACAAAGACATTTATAATAAGGTTAGAATCACGCAGCGCAGTACAGGACATAACAAAGACATTTATAATAATATTTTCAGATCTTCCCAGTCAAGCATAGGACACCTTCTGGACATTTATAATAATAATAAAGTTGTTAGAATCACCCAGTGCAGTACAGGACATAACAAAGATATTTATAATAAGGTTAAAATCATCCAGTGCAGTACAGGACATTAGAAAGACATTTATAATAATGTGTTACTAGATCCATTCAATTCAATAATATTCACCAGTGAGAGAATTTTTTTTATTATATTAGTTTTCGTTGTTCCTATGTTGTTAGATAAAGAAGTCGTGGATACGAAGTGTCGCAGGAAGACCTTACAGTTTTTAATCTCAAGATAAAGTAGAGAACACGTTTGCAACATTTCCAGTGGAGAGCTTCCAACGTCGATATGATAAGGTTATTTTCATTACAAAAAGCTAAGTGACATGTGATGCTTGAGAAACACGTATACATTTATACGTACTGCTATTTGTTCTCACACTTCTATCTTTACTCGCTTCCCGGTTTTTTCTTGCATCATTTGTTTCTTGAAATTTTTAAACTCCTCCTTCTTATAAATGGTTTATTGTCTTTTCTTTCATCGCGTCCATATTTTTATCTCATACATACTCTTAATACTGAACGACTTGGGCTTTACAGCATTCTAATATAGGTTTGTTAAATTCGCTATATGTTTATCAATCTCTATTTTCTTTTAATATATCTTAGTTTATCATCTTCTCTACTTTTAACTCTTTGAACTGGTTTATTTCTCTGTGATTCTCTCCAGAATGAAGAACGTTTAATCTAGGTCTGTTTAAATAAACTTCCAGTATTATCTACTGACATGAGATAAGTCTGTTTAATGAAACTGAAAGCGGCCATGTTGTGAACCATGTACTTTTTCTACGCTGGTCGGGTCTGGCATGGACAGGTGGTTAGAGCGCTCGACTCGTAATCTGACATCGCGGATTCGAATCTCCTTTCAACCCCTAGAGCGTTATAATGTGAGAGTAAATCCCACTATTCGTTGTTAAAAGAGTAACTTATGAGTTGTCAGTGATGACTAGCTTTTGTCTCTCTAGTTTTACACTGTTAAATTAGGGGTAGCTAGCATAGGTATGTATATATATGGTTTAAATGACCCCACCTGAAGTTAATTATCTACAGCCGATAAAACACAATATTACTGTATAAAATATAATGAAGAAAGTAAGGTACTGTTATTTGGTTTTAAATATAAAATTGTGTTCGACACAGAATACACTCAAACTATAGCAACACGCGGTAAATGGTATAACTTAATTCACAGTGTTCGCCTCTGTTTGTAATGGGTAGAATAGAATTTTATGAAATGACGTCACTCACGTGCACTGAGGCAGGTGTAACCGACATAAGGAATATGAAAGAGATAATAGCATTTCCCACTGGCCTCTATGGAAAATTAAAACGAAACGTATTTAGTCTGCGCACTGACTCATTCCGCTCAGCAGGTATCACAAATTCGTCACACACGCCTTCTAGTTTTATTCTTTATTCCAAGCGGGTTCTATTCTGTCAATGACGAATGATATGTATTGATGGTATAGCTTATAACAGTTTTATCTTACTGAGTTGTTTTTCCAAGGTTTAAACCGCCTACAAAACATTAACATTTTAAAGAACACTATGACATACCAGCTTCTTTCAAAACTGACTTCAGTAATGATATATGCTTGTGTTTTAAAACGTCTTAGATTATAATGTTATTTTAAACAGATGATCAGACAACTATGATGTTTATTGATCAAGAAGTGATTTCATTCCAGCAACTTCTTACCACCGTTCTTCTGGAAGGTGATATAATATAATAATAATTATTCATAATGGAAATACAGGATTCAAAAAAATAATTTAACAATATTTGTACACCAAGTACGATACCTTTAACCATGTTTGCAGACAACGTATGACAACTTTAACCATGTTTGTAGACAAAGTATGATAACTTTAACCATGTTTGTACACCAAGTATGATAACTTTAACTATATTCATACACCGAGTATGAGAATTTTAACCATGTTTGTACACCAAGTATGATAACTTTAACTATATTCATACACCGAGTATGAGAACTTTAACCATGTTTGTACACCGAGTATGATAACTTTAACCATGTTTGTAGACCAAGAAGTAAGATAACCGTAACCGTGTTTCTACAAAAGCAAATAAATAACTTTAACTATGTTTGTACACCAATTATAATAACTTCATTCATGTTGGTACAACAATCAAAATAACTTTAACAGTGTTTGTAAAACAATTATAATAACTATAACCATGTTTGTACAGCAAATATATAGCTCTATTTCTCACCACTACTGTTGTAAGTTACTTAAGTTGTTTTAATAAAGTGTGACAAACCTTCACAATTAATTATTCATTATTATCTAGTGGACTAACTGATTATTTGTTTATTTGTTGAATTATATTATTACATAAAACGTTAATTTCAGCGTGATCTACCCACCACGGGTATCGAAGCCCGATTTGAAGCGTTATAAGCCTTTAGTCTTACCTCTGAGCCACTGGTGGGCAGGGGGGGGGTATTTAAATATTTGAGAGGAGATGCAGATGCAGAACAATAAATGTAACTCACGGGGCCACCGAGATGAGTCAACAAGGCTTGGCAACTAATCGAATGTAGGCTACCGCGTTCGTGTTGTTTCATATTTAAATTATGCTGATGAAAATGATGTGTGCAAGATACTGGAATTGTACACACATCTGCGTTGAACCCCAACCCCCCTCATCTACCCCCGCAATTCAAGTTGTTTGAACAGCATGAAAAGGTCTGGCAGGTGGTTTCTGTCATCGGATTACTTTGTCATTTTTCACGACTGTTTTCTCAACGAAACAGAAGATTCTAGCATATGTCTTTCTATAAACAGATTTGTTAGCTTTCATTTACAACAGGACTCATTCTACGGAACTCCAAACAAAGTAGGAAATACAACAGACTATTGCTAAAAAAGGAACAAAGAATTAAGTTTTTGAAATCTTTGCTGGAAAATACACTTTGGTTATATGTATGTCATGAACTAAGGAAAGAATCGGTAATACAAACTGTACACTTCCCGGTCTCTGTATTATGCCATTATGAATTCGAGCTTCTTTGGCGCATAGTTAAAAGCAGTTCGTTTATTTGTTTGGAATTAAGCACAAAGCTACACAATGGTATATCTGTATTCTGCCACCAATGATATCGAAACCCGGTTTCTAGCAGACATACAGCTATGTTACTGGGTGGCAGGTTAAAAGTACGTTATTATGAACTATATTGTTAGATGATTGATTCCTTATACCTGTATAAACGTATGTCTGGCATTAATTAGACCTTGGTAGTGATTATATTTGTTTAATGTTCCACAAAACAGTCAAAACATATGTTTATATTCACTAACACTATTTAGTTCTTAGAAATGACAAAATAATTTAGAACTGACATAGACACAAGTTTTACTTTTTAACAGAAACCTAAGTTGTGAATAGTTAATTTTTAGGCACTTTAGATTAGTTTTGATGTCCAGCATGGCCAGGTGGGTTAAGGCGTTCGACTCGTAATCTGAGGGTCGCGCGTTCGAATCCCAGTCGTACCAAACATGCTCGCCCTTTCAGCCGTGGGGGCATTATAACGTTACGGCCAATTCCACTATTCGTTGGTAAAAGAGTAGCCCAAGAGTTGGCGGTGGGTGGTGATGACTAGCTGCCTTCCCTCTAGTCTTACACTGCTAAATTAGGGACGGCTAGCACAGATAGCTCTCGAGCAGCTTTGTGCGAAAGTCAAAAAACAAACAAACAAACAAAACATCAGTTTTAAAATATTCTGAGTTTATAAAACTGAAATTCAAAATTACTTCAATAAATAACTCATATAGAATCTTGGTGTCCTGAAGAGATACTTCGGGACATAACTATTTTCCTGTTCTAACTTACTTATTTTTTGCTAGATGATTCAATATTTCTTTAAACTTTTAAGTTTTATTTTATGTTTTTATTATCAAGTCTAATAATCTACTTTTTAGCTATTACTGAAGTTACCATGTACGAAAAGATAGAAAATGTACCATCATAAATTCAATGTGCGATTTAAAATGTTCGTGAACAACATAAATGAAAACTGCATTGTTATGACATCATCAGTGACGTAGTTGATGTTATGAGACTGCCGCCATTTACATTGAGTTTCAGACAATTAGGCCTAGACTGAGTTGGCATGTCGCGATATTGATTTGACCACCTGACATTTGTGATCATCTTGTATAGTGTCAATATTAATTACATTACACCACCAGGTTCACACCATGACAGTTGTTGTTAATATAATTTCATAATATAAACAGCGTCTTAACCACAGCTGTGTGTGTTGTAGTCCAGCTTGTCTGATGAGCCCTGGTATTGTGTTAAAAAGTCTTATCGGAACTGTGCATGACAGTTATACTGCGATTGATTATTTAATATACATTATTTTAATTTTTACTCTTATATTCTTCAAGTGAGTGTTACTTGTCTCAGGGTATTTATTAAAGAAATTTACATTTAAGGCAATTTGATTACTTACTTCGTCAATGACACATCTTTTAAACACACATATAAATTTAAATAAAATCGCTGACCTGTAAGTTCGAGGATCTATTTTTAAACTGAGAACTTCAACATCGCATAAATTGTTATGGCTTGCAGATCTGTTTTCTGTGTGGTTGTTTTTGAATTTCGCGAGGACCTAATTTAGCAGTGTAAGACTTAGAGAAGGCAGCTAGTCATCATCACCTACTACCAACTCTTGGGCTACTCTTTACCAAATAATAGTGAGATTGATCGTCGCATTATAACGCCTCCAAAGCTAAAAGGGATTCCAACCCGCGACCCTCGTATTAGGAGTCAAGTGCCTTATCCACCTGGCCAAGGCGAGCCAATTACAGATCTTCTTTAAGACATATGATAAAATAACATGTACCAACTGGTTTCATATTGCCATCCTTTAATCTGCTAAACTTGTATTTACACAACTGCAACAAAAACCAACGAATTCCGATGACATATACAAGTTCGCAAAGCAATATTGTATCGATTACTTTCGATCACATACAGGCAGTCACACTACATCCACTCATCTGAAAAAGTAGGGGGTTTTAGGATAAACCTGATATTTCCAATGGTAAGACGTTTGTGGAACCTAACGTTCAGAAGTCATATGTACTGATGTTCTATAGATGGGATGAAAAATACAAGATGTAGCGTAAAACTATACATCAAATAAACACTTCACTTGTTGGAGGTAAAGACAAACTAACAACTGACCATGAGCTATTGTGTTGTAATGGGCTGAGTTAAATAGTAAAATAAACATTATTGCAGTGAAGAATAAATAAAAGATACTTCAGTTAGAGAAAATAAAACGCGTTTTAAAGTGTATTAAGTCTATAAGAAGTGGTAATAGGACAACAATGAACTTACCAGATCATAACGGCAGAATCTGGATGTGAGGGTCAAACTGTTCCTACTTTGTCTAAAGCTGACCAGTCATGGACCAGAAGTACCTGGAAGTGCTTATCTTATCGCAGGACTTTGAAACAGCAAATAGCTGCTTTGATACGAAAAGTCCTTGATAGGATTTAACCATGTTCCAAACTAGAACGTGTCAAAATAATTTAACATTTCGGACAATGTAGCACGTCCCATAAGAGCATGAAACGTGTAGAACATTGTTAACTTCGTGGTTTTCAATTCGATACTATATATTTTTTTCACAATTATTAGGCCTATTGCCCTAGGAAACATACAGAACTTGTGGTAAGAGAAATAAAACACCTTTCTTTAGTGGATTGAATTTTGCATTATTTTCAACGAATAATGAAAAATAACACTAGCTCAATGAAAGAAATTATTAGAACAATTAAATCATGTGCACGTTTGATAATTGCGATAATTTACTTAAAGAAAACCTAAGGGTTATCGGAAGGTAAACTTTATTTTAAACATGACTCAAAACGATACAAATTTAAATTTGTAAATGGATCTTCAACCTTTTTGTCCACATAACTTGTTACAAAATTCAGCGATTCGAGTGAAAACAAATTTATTGTTAAATAATTTCTAAATGAATTTGATTATTCGTAACCATTAAAACCTGATTATTATTATTTGTATTTGTTGTTCCTTAAGTTAAATATATTTCTTTGATACTGTTAGTAAAATATTTAAACACGTTACTAGAAGAATTCTACTTATACCATATACTAATTTTATTGTTGAAAAGGGAATGGGATACAACATATAGATCCATATAATTGGATTCAAAATGCGTGTCATGGATTTCAAAAATAATGTTAATTTTTTTCTATAACGCCAGGATTTTTTGTTTGTTTGTTTTTTAAATTTCAAGCAAAGCTACAAGAGGGCTATCTGCACTAGCTGTATGTATTTACCAGTGTAAGACTAGAGGTAAGGCAGCTAGTCATCACCATCCACCGCCAACTCTTGGGCTACCCTTTTTACCAAGGAATAGTGGGATTGACCGTAACATTATAACGCCCCCCCGGTTGAAAGGGCGAGCATGTTTGTTGTGACAAGGGTTCGAACCCGCGATCCATGGATTACGAGTCGAGTGGCTTAACCACCTGGCCATGCCGGGCCAGGATTATTTTTTTACTTATATTAAATCATTATTTCGTTTACACCGAAATCTCTGAAGAATCTATTGGAAAGCTCAAATCTTTCACCAAAATATTAAGTTCACTTCGTGAGAAAAGTTGTCGTTCACCAGACATTTCTCACCCTTTCGGCAGTGAGGACGTTATAATATGAAGGTCAATCCTACTATTCGTTGGTAAAAGAGTCCAAGAGTTGGCGGTGGGTGTTGAAGACTAGTTATCTTCCATCTAGTCTTACACTGCTAAATTAGAGATAGCTAGCGCACATAACCCTCGAGTAGCTTTGCGTAAAATTAAAACAAAACAAAACAAACCAACCAGACATTCCAAGTTAAAAACAATCTCTCTCACCATTTCTATTGACATCAGATTAAACTGTATCAAGTGTCTCCAGTGATGTAGGTACAGGTACATCAGGTCCATGAGCAACAGGTTTTATAGCAGACTGGAGGTTTGGATAAGAAGTTCCTTTTTTATTTTGAATGTTGTATCCTTGCGTGTTACATGAGTAAAAATAATAGCCATCTCCGTGGTTTCTAGGCTGCTCACACCAGACGACTGTAATTCCAATAAAAAACACTTCTTCTTACTTTTAGTCCATTGTGTCAAATCTCTGACACAAATGATGGAAACTTTGTGCGAGACCATGATTTGTTTTGGTCACCAAGTCTTATTTCAACATACGCATTATACACTTATTTGACGAACTCTGTACTACTTTGCCTTTTGTTTCTTTACAAAGAATTTATCATAAGTAGAACAGAATATCTTTGGATCATTTATACGACCTCTTGGTACCGTAGTGACAAGCAAATAATATTGAAAAGGAAAAAAATCAAAATGCAACAATTATTCAAAAATGACACTTCAGGAGGCCTGGTTACTGCTTACACAATAACGGTGTGTTTATGGCGGGTTCCAGTAAAATCCATAATAATTTGACGTCACGATTGGCCTAGAGAAATCTGCAGGCAGTGGTTTTCAACATTTCAAGTATAACAAAATGTGACCCAATTTCAGTGAAAATGATTCACTTATGTCAAACTACATATGACAATTGTTAAATATCTGTCATGGTGAAGAAAAATGGATATCATTCTCGGACTGAGCTTAAGAAATTTCTAAAGAGGATATAAAACTTTCAAGACAAAAAAACTATTGAAAACCATCACAAACCTGTGTTATTTGTGGATACAACTGTTAGAGCTGCCTTTGAGACTCAACAGGGGAAGTTCTTGTTTGTTTATCTCTGAGTAAATATTATTTTATCACAGTTCACTTCTATACGTCAGTTTGTGGTTAAAATATATCCTTGATTATACTGGTTACTTGTTTTTTGATTGAAAGGTTAACTCGTAGTTATTTAATTGTCTTTACTATCCACCAGAATTTTCCCAAATATTTTTGTTTCGGTGAGAACTATAAAAATTTATTTTGCTTACGTTTACCTAATATTTAAAAGTTTCCTCAAACTGCTACTGTTAAGAAGCAGACACATTGTGATGACTAATGATCGAATATAGAACAAACGCGAAACGACAAGAACGCCGGGATGGCTGAATATGGTAGTTTATGGTTTCAATTGTGATACGGGATTGAGTAACAGAGGTCTTTGATTCTTATCCGTTTTTCTAAAATGAAAAAAAGAAAATAAAACATAGAGAGAGAACAAGCGGAATATGATTTAGATGCGAGCTTTACAAAGACGTCTGGTACATACGTCCGTTAATATCCTCCTGTTACAAGGAGTGCCGAGGTTAACCACCGACAGGGGGCGGTGTCTGAAACGTCACAGCCACCGACTAAAATATGTGCATGATTAAATTTCTCTGGCGACTGAAAGATTGTGAGATGGTTATTATGAAATTCCCATCTGGGACTCTTGCGGAAGCCCTCCAAGAGATGAGCTCGAATTTTTTCGCCCCAATGTACTGAGAGAAGCCTAGGAATGTGTCAAGAAGGGGTAGGGAGGATGATAAGAAAAAGCAATAGCGTGATAAAGTTGCAAAGAAAAAACTGGGAGTGGAGAGGCGCATGGGGGGGTTGTTAGTTGTCGCCTTCTCTGGCTGTGAGAAAAATCTAAGTAAATGAAAGAAGATTTTTATATTGTACTTACCGATCACAAGATAAGTCCTTCATATCTTATTGCTTCTCTGACCTTTCGCTCTTTTTACAGTTATGTCAGAACGAGAGGAAATCATACAAAGTTTGGTTTAGTTTCCAAACAAAATGTATTTGTGATTCTATGAACAAAACTACATCAGTATTCTCCAATTCGGGTGTAACAAATTATAATAACATTGATTATATAAATACAAGACAACGTATATTTAGTTCAATATCATTTCCTTGAAAACACTTTATTCTACTGTATTGTATTAAGAATGTACTAGAGATTCCAGATAAAAACATCTTCATTACAACCACTACCCAGTGCTACAGGTTCCATATATACACACACCTTCATTACAACCACTATTCAGTGCTACAGGTTCCATATATACACACACCTTCATTACAACCACTATTCAGTGCTACAGGTTCCATATATACACACACCTTCATTACAACCACTATTCAGTGCCACAGGTTCCATATATACACATACCTTCATTACAACCACTATTCAGTGCTACAGGTTCCATATATACACATACCTTCATTACAACCACTATTCAGTGCTACAGGTTCCATATATACACATACCTTCATTACAACCACTATTCAGTGCTACAGGTTCCATATATACACATACCTTCATTACAACCACTATTCAGTGCTACAGGTTCCATATATACACACACCTTTATTACAACCACTATTCAGTGCCACAGGTTCCATATATACACACACCTTCATTACAACCACTATTCAGTGCCACAGGTTCCATATATACACACATCTTCATTACAACCACTACCCAATGCTATAGGTTCCAGATAAAAACACCTTCATTATTTCAACCCCCGTCATGAAGGTTCTGTGATGAAATACAAAACAAACTCCTTGATAATGTTATTAGTGCCCCTAGTGGCACAACGGTAAGTGAAACTATTACATTAAATTGTTTGTTTATTTGTTTTCTTTAATTTCGCACAAAGCTACTCGAGGACTATCTGTGCTAGCCGTCCCTAATTTAGCAGTGTAAGACTAGAGAGAAGGCAGCTAGTCATCACCACCCACCGCCAACTCTTGGGCTATTCTTTTACCAACGAATAGTGGGATTGACGTTCACATTATAAGACCCATACAGCTGAAAGAGCGAGCAAGTTTGGCGCGACGGGGATGCGAACCCGCAACCCTCAGATTACGAGTCGCACGTCTTAACCCACCTGGCCATGCCGGGCCGTATTTAGCTCAAAAAAACAGTTCTAACATGAAATGAAACACAAAGGTATAAATTCTGTTTTCTTACTAAGATAGTACCAAAGATAGAATACTGAATTACGGGAATAAACTTTTTTCTAAGAAGACATGAAGTGTAGTTCACGAACACAGAACACGATTTACAAGTATAAACAAACACGATACATTTCCTTATCGTCCTCTGTTTTAACATGTAACTTCAGATCCGTCCATCAAATATTAAGTTAACTTTTTTCTAGTCGGCTTTAAACTTCAATTTATAAAATCAGCGACTTTACGTATAATTTCTTACTCTAAAAGTTAATAGTATTTTAATACCAACTTTTTTCAAGCAGTTAAGTCCTCAAATTAATAAAGTAAATTTAAAACGGCTGTAAAATAGTTTATATATGTAAAATCTACCTGTTTACAAAAAGAAATGTGACTATATTAACAACACTAGATAAATAGAAGTGTCATTATACTAACAATACCAGATAAAAAGAAGTGAAACTATACTAACAACATCAGACAAACAGAAATGTGGCTATACTAACAACATCAGACAAACAGAAGTGTGGGTATACTAATAACACAAGATAAACAGAACTGTGGCTCTACTAACAACATCAGTCAAACAGAAGTGTGGGTATACTAATAACACAAGATAAACAGAACTGTGGCTCTACTAACAACATCAGACAAACAGAAGTGTGGGTATACTAACAAAACAAGATAAACAGAAGTGAGGTTATACTAGTAACATCAGATAAACAGGATTGATACTATACTAAGAAAATCAGATAATCATAACATGGGCTAAACTAACAATCCAGTTAAATACAAATATGGCTATACTAGCAACACATGATAAACAGAAGTGTGGTTAAACTAAGAACATCTGGTAAACAGAAGTGTAACTATACAAACAACACCAGCTAAACAAAAGTGTGACAATACTAACAACACCAGACAAACAGAAGTGTGGCTATAGTAACAAGACCACATAAACAAAAGTGTGGCTATACTAACAACACAAGAGAAACAGAAATGTGACTATAGCAATGACAACAAAAAACGGAGGTGTGACTGTACTAATAACACTACACAAACAGAAGTGTGGCTATACTAACAACATCAGATAAACAGTAATGTAGCTTTTCTTACGACACCACATAAAGAGAAGTTTGGCTATACTAACAACAAGAGTTAAGCAGAAGTGTGGGAATATTAGGAACAAAAGATAAATAGAACTCTGGATATACAAACAACACCAAAAAACAGAAGATGGGCTATAATAATAATACCAGTTAAACAGAAGTGTGGATGTACTAACAACACCAGATAAACAGAAGTGACGTTATACTAATAACACCAGATAAATAGAAGAGTGACTACACTAACAATATCTGATAAAGAGAAGAGAGGCTATACTAACAATATCAGACAAACAAGGTAATGGCTATACTAACAACACCAGACAAACAGATATGTGGCTATAATAACAAGACCACATAAACAATGTGTGGCTATACTAACAACACCAGACAAACAGATATGTGGCTATAATAACAAGACCACATAAACAATGTGTGGCTATACTAACAACACCACATAAAAAGAATTGTGACTATACAAACAATACCAGATAAACAGAGGCGTGACTATACTAAAATACCAGATAAACAAAAGTGTGACTATTGTAACAACACTAGATAAACAGAAGTGTGGCTATACTAACAACACCAGACAAAGAGAAGAGTGAATATACTAAAAAACACCAGGCAAACAGAAGTGTGGCAACACTGCCAATCCCAGATAGAAGGTAGTGTGGCTACGCAAACAACACCAGAAAATCAGAAGTGTGGCTGTATTAACAACACAACCTAAACAGAAGTGTTTCTATACTAACAGACTAACAGAAGTGACCCTATAACAAGAATATCATGTAAACAGAAGTGTGACTATACTAACAACAACAGATAACCAGAAGTGTGGTATTATCAACAGTACCAAATAAAGAGAAGTGTGGCTATACTATTAACACCAGATAAACTGAAGTGTGAATATACTAACAACACCAGAGAAACATAAGTGTGGCTTACTATTAACAACAGATAAACTGAAGTGTGAATATACTAACAACACCAGAGAAACATAAGTGTGGCTTTACTATTAATAACAGATAAGCTGAAGTGTGAATATACTAACAACACCAGAGAAACATAAGTGTGGCTTACTATTAACAACAGATAAACTGAAGTGTGAATATACTAACAACACCAGAGAAACATAAGTGTGGCTATATTAAACACACCAGATGAACAGAAGTGTGGATGTTTTAGCAACAACAGACAAACAGAGGTGTGGATATACTAAAAACATCAGGTAATCTAAAATGTAACTATTGTAACAAGGCGAAATGAACAAAAGAGTGGCTGTACTAAATATACCAGATAAAGAGAAGTGTGAATATACTAATGACGCCACACAAATAGAAGTGATGATATATTAACAACATCAGACAAACAGAAGTGTGGGTATATTAACAACACCAGATAAATATAAGCGTGGCGACACTTACAACACGAGGTAAACTAAAGTGTAGCTATAATAACAACACCAGACAAAGAGAAGTGTGAATGTACTGACAACAGCAAATAAACAGAAGTGTAACTATATTAACAATAACAGATAAACAGAAGTGTTATTATACTAACAACACCAAAGAAACATAAGTTTGACAATACCAAAGCACTATATAAAAGAGGTGTGTTTATACTAACAACATCAGTTAAACAGAAGTGTGGCGATACTGACAACACCAAATAGACAGAAGTGTAATTTTACTAAAACACCAGATATACAGAAGTGTGGCTATGCTAACAAGAGCACATAAACAGATGTGTAGCTATACTAAGAACACCATATAAATGAAATTGTGACTATAAAACAATGCCAGATATACAGAAGTTTGGCTATGCTAACAAGAGAACATAAACAGAAGTGCGGCAATACTAAGAACACCAGATTAAAAGAAGAGTGGCTGTGCAAACAACACCAAAAAATCAGAAGTGTGGTTGTATTAACAACACAACATAAACAGAAGTGTTTCTATGGTAACTACACCAGACAAACAGAAGTGACACTATAACAAGAACAAATATAAACAGTAGTGTGACTATTTTAACAACATCAGACAAACAGAAGTGTGGCTGCACTAACAACACCAGATAAACTGAAGAGGGCTATATTAACAATAGCAGCTAAACAGAAATGTGGCTATTATAACAACATGAGATAAACCGAAGTGTGGCTATATTAACATCAACAGACAAAGGTACTTAGTGTAACCATTATTATGTAACCAGTACATCTGTTGTAGTGTGCACTTATAGTGTATTTTTTGTACCAGTATATCTGTGGTAGTGTACACTTAAGGTGTATTTTTTGTACCAGTACATCTGTTGTAGTGTGCACTTAAAGTGTATTTTTTGTACCAGTACATCTGTGGTACTGTACACTAAAGATATATGTTTTATGTACCAGTACATTTGTGGTAGTGTACACTAAAGGTGTATATTTTATACCAGTACATCTGTAGTCGTGTATATTTAATGTGTATTTTTTGTACCAGTACATCTGTGGTAATGTACACTGAAGGTTTATATTTTATGTACCACTACATCTAAAACATTTCTTACGTTCTCAAAATACCATCGAAGTGAGGTTAATATCCTCAGACCGTACTCACTTCAAACTGAGCCCCACCCCAAAAGCTAGTGGGCCTAAAAATATTCTATATTACAGTAGCGTAGGACGGTTTCTAAACATGCACCGAGTTTGGTTGACACGTGTAGGAAAACGTTGGTAAATCCAGAGTGATTTGTTGTTCTTGTTTTAAACATAATCTAACAACACGGTACGTATTTCACACTGTACCTCTGTGAAACATCGCTGAAAAATGTCCATTGGGTTTTAAACAAATATAACGTTACACAAACATGGACACTCACGACTTGTTTTCATAGAAAATCAACTAAGTGTACATCATAACAACATGTAGTGAGCTCCTAAACATAATAACAACATGTAGTGAGCTCCTAAACATAATAACAACATGTAGTGAGCTCCTACACATAATAACAACATGTAGTGAGCTTCTACACATAATAACAACATGTAGTGAGCTTCTAAACATAATAACAAAATATAGTGAGCTCCTAAACATAATAACAACATGTAGTGAGCTCCTAAACATAATAACAACATGTAGTGAGCTCCTAAACATAATAACAACATGTAGTGAGCTCCTACACATAATAACAACATGTAGTGAGCTTCTACACATAATAACAACATGTAGTGAGCTCCTACACATAATAACAAAATATAGTGAGCTCCTAAACATAATAACAAAATATAGTGAGCTCCTAAACATAATAACAACATGTAGTGAGCTCCTAAACATAATAACAACATGTAGTGAGCTCCTAAACATAATAACAACATATAGTGAGCTTCTAAACATAATAACAACATGTAGTGAGCTTCTAAACATAATAACAACATGTAGTGAGCTCCTAAACATAATAACAACATGTAGTGAGCTCCTAAACATAATAACAACATGTAGTGAGCTCCTAAACATAATAACAACATGTAGTGAGCTTCTACACATAATAACAACATGTAGTGAGCTCCTAAACATAATAACATGTAGTGAGCTCCTAAACATAAAAACAATATGTAGTGAGCTCCTACACATAATAACAACATGTAGTGAGCTTCTACACATAATAACAACATGTAGTGAGCTCCTAAACATAATAACAAAATATAGTGAGCTCCTACACATAATAACAACATGTAGTGAGCTCCTAAACATAATAACAACATGTAGTGAGCTCCTAAACATAATAACAACATGTAGTGAGCTCCTAAACATAATAACAACATGTAGTGAGCTTCTAAACATAATAACAACATGTAGTGAGCTCCTACACATAATAACAACATGTAGTGAGCTCCTACACATAATAACAACATGTAGTGAGCTCCTACACATAATAACAACATGTAGTGAGCTCCTACACATAATAACAATATGTATTCAGTTTCTACACAGGGTGACAATATGTAGTCAGTTCCTACACATAATAACAATATGTAGTCAGTTTCTAAACATAATAACAATTTGTAGTCAGTTCCTACACATAATAACAACATGTAGTCAGTTCCTACACAAGGTAACACCGTAATAACTGAAGGAAATGCTATTTCTCAAACATAAACAGACAATATAAAGTTACCCAACATGTGAGAACTGAAGTTAATATTGTGATGTTTATGATTCAAAGTAACACCTGAATCAGTGAATGCAATCCTGTTTAACAAAACTCACTACAAATAGTTGATGTTATAAGTCAGTAATAATGGCAGATAAAATATGTATTTAATTATTACATATTATCAGTGGTTGGATAATCTCACTGTTCAAAATATTTTCGATCGTAGTTCCAATTATATCTTTGGTAAGCTTAAAAGATTCAATCTTCAGATAACTTGTAAGCAGTGACCCATTCAGTGTTTCTTCGGACTTATTTTAGTTAAGTCTTTTTGGTTATAATATCTAAGATACTGATTGTGTTAGTATAGTTCCACTTTGTTTGCACTGTTAGTTAGATTAGTGAGTGTATATTAGTAATTTATGGAGTTATGTGATCCTAGAAATAAACGTTTGTATATCAGTATTTTCTGGAGCAAAATGACCGCAAAGAGAAACGTTTGAGTGTCAGTAACTTATGGAGTGATGTGATTATTTGTATCTTATTTTCATACCCAACATTTCCAAACACGTGGTCTGCTTATGACGAGACTATATTTAACAAAGAAATGAGTAACAGGACATAGAGATACGCAAATATATTTACGTTTCACTTTTAATTTTACAGAGCTTAAAAATACGTTAAACGCAAATATACTTGCTGGTTTACAGTAGTGTATTTCAATACACCGAAGTAATGACCTTAGAAACATGACTAAAACCATAAGAGAGGCACCCCGCGCATTTACAGAAAAGTATCTCTATATCCTATCACTCATTTCATTGTTAAATATAGCCTCGTCATAAGCAGACCACGTGTTTGGATATGTTGGGTATGAGATTAAAGATAGAAACAATCACATCAATCCATAAATTACTGATACTTAAACGTTTCTCTCTGCGGTCATATTGCTCCAGAAAATTCTGATATACAGGCATTTATCTCTAAGATCGCAACTCCATAAAGTTCTGATATACAAACGTTTATCTCTGGGATCACATAACTTCATAAAGTTCTGATATACACACGTTTATCTCTAGGATCACATCACTCCATAAAGTTCTGATATACAAAAGTCTATCTCTAGAATCACATCACTCCATAAATTACTGATATACAAACGTTTATCTCTATGATCACATAACTCCATAAAGTTCTGATATACAAACGTTTTTCTCTAGAATCACATAACTCCATAAAGTTCTGATATACAAACGTTTTTCTCTAGAATCACATAACTCCATAACTTACTGATATACTAACGTTTCTCTTTAGGACCACATCACTCCATAAAATAATGACGTAAAAACGTTTCTCTATGCATGTTTCACAAAAACCTTCACACGAAGACTTCGACTCAAACCTGAATACAGGGATTAAGGACTTGATTATTTCTTTATTGTTGTTGGATTATGTATAAAGCACCTCAAGAGTTGTCCTCGCTAGCCCTACGTAATATACGAATGATAGACTAGCTATACAAACTAAAAATTTTAGTTCTCCAATTTAAAACAACGGTATATGTTTTATTTAACTGGTATTTATATATATGTGAACGTTAATTTATTAAGAAAACTAAGCAGGCTGTTTAAATGAATCGTAAAGTTTGTTATGACGCCAGGGTATCGACATAATGATGCATAATGCCAAGATGATAGCATGGTTTTGATTTTCTGACTTTATAACCTTGAGTTAAAACAAGGAGTTGGCACGTGTCCAAATGTGACAGGCAACCCATTTTACTGGGATAGAAAAACACAACGTGTTTGTTTCTATAGAAATAAAAGCTAAGAAGCAAACCGATGTCCCAATATTCTATATAATTATGATCATTTTCTGTCGCCTCAGTCAGACTGCAGTGTTGTGACCTACAAAGGAAATGTAGAAAGGACTGGGTGTTAATTTGTATCAATCGAATTAACATCTAGCTATCAACGCAATGATTTTTTTTTTTTTATCTCTGCAAAAACCTAATGACAACGAACATTAGTGTTTGTTTTAAACATCGCTGTAGCCAGGCCTGAATATTTGTTTCTCGTTTGATTTGAGACCTGATGCATTTAGGCCATTTTCTCCCCCGCATTACGAAGGCCACGCCGGTTTAGTTAAGTACATGTTACGAATCCATAACGAAATGACCTTCAACCTAAAACTACCATAAAAGTTTTAAAACATGTTCGGAAAGAATCATCGACTCTCAGGTTCCAGCGCTGGAGGATGGATCAGAGAATCTTTTCCAACATCCTGCTCAAACTTCTATCAGTTTGTAAAGGAAAGTTAACACCGATGTACATAGAGAAGTTATTTTCTTTAACAAGGGAAAATGTAGACAGTGGCTTCAAAAATCTATGATGATGGTATTAAATAAGTAAATGTTTAGGAATGAAATAACCAATTCTGTCCACAAATGAGCGTTTATTTTGTTTGTTTTCTTATTTCTAACAAAAGCTGTTACAGTTACGTGGTCTTAAGAACTTATAGAAGTGTACTGAATGAAATAACGTTCTAATAAAGAAGAATTACAAAATACATTTCACTCGTTAAGGTCGCTGAAGTAAGAAGAGTATGTCTGGAATTCGATACAATATCGATGTGTCAAAACGTGGAAAAATTAAATAAGGTGTCATAATGAGTTGTACTAGGAACGTTTTAAAATGAAAACTAGGGTTAAGGTAGACAATTCACATGAAATAAAATATACTAGAATTAGAAAATATACCGGTTTTATGGACAACAGATCGAGAATATAATATATAAACAGTAACTGAAATATATTAGACCAGCACAAAAATTGTAATAACAAATACGACACAGTTGTAGTGTAACACAGAAACAGAAATAGATTACACTAGTACGAAAATTGTAATGACAAATACGATACTACTGTAGTGTAATACACTAACAGAAATACTTTACACTGGTACAAAGACTGTAGTACAAACTACGAGGCAACTGTAGTGTGACATTGTTATAAAAACTGTCTTATTGAAGTTAGTAATGGTAAAAACGAGTCGTGGCTGTTGGATCAGCGACACGTTAACAACATCACTGTCAGACAGCATGCTGTTGGATCAGTTACACGTTAACAACATCACTGTCAGACAGCATGCTGTTGGATCAATTACACGTTAACAACATCACTGTCAGACAGCATGCTGTTGGATCAGTTACACGTTAACAACATCACTGTCAGACAGCATGCTGTTGGATCAATTACACGTTAACAACATCACTGTCAGACAGCATGCTGTTGGATCAGCGACACGTTAACAACATCACTGTCAGACAGCATGCTGTTGGATCAGTTACACGTTAACAACATCACTGTCAGACAGCATGCTGTTGGAT
The DNA here is from genome assembly GCF_004210375.1 of Tachypleus tridentatus. Classification (NCBI taxonomy): domain Eukaryota; kingdom Metazoa; phylum Arthropoda; class Merostomata; order Xiphosura; family Limulidae; genus Tachypleus; species Tachypleus tridentatus. The sequence continues at coordinate 154,307,179 of NC_134832.1, read as the reverse complement.
CAGCGACACGTTAACAACATCACTGTCAGACAGCATGCTGTTGGATCAGCGACACGTTAACAACATCACTGTCAGACAGCATGCTGTTGGATCAGCGACACGTTAACAACATCACCGTCAGACAGCATGCTGTTGGATCAGCGACACGTTAACAACATCACTGTCAGACAGCATGCTGTTGGATCAGTTACACGTTAACAACATCACTGTCAGACAGCATGCTGTTGGATCAGCGACACGTTAACAACATCACTGTCAGACAGCATGCTGTTGGATCAGTTACACGTTAACAACATCACTGTCAGACAGCATGCTGTTGGATCAGTTACACGTTAACAACATCACTGTCAGACAGCATGCTGTTGGATCAGCGACACGTTAACAACATCACTGTCAGACAGCATGCTGTTGGATCAGCGACACGTTAACAACATCACCGTCAGACAGCATGCTGTTGGATCAGCGACACGTTAACAACATCACTGTCAGACAGCATGCTGTTGGATCAGCGACACGTTAACAACATCACTGTCAGACAGCATGCTGTTGGATCAGTTACACGTTAACAACATCACTGTCAGACAGCATGCTGTTGGATCAGTTACACGTTAACAACATCACTGTCAGACAGCATGCTGTTGGATCAGCGACACGTTAACAACATCACTGTCAGACAGCATGCTGTTGGATCAGCGACACGTTAACAACATCACTGTCAGACAGCATGCTGTTGGATCAGCGACACGTTAACAACATCACCGTCAGACAGCATGCTGTTGGATCAGCGACACGTTAACAACATCACTGTCAGACAGCATGCTGTTGGATCAGCGACACGTTAACAACATCACTGTCAGACAGCATGCTGTTGGATCAGCGACACGTTAACAACATCACTGTCAGACAGTATGCTGTTGGATCAGTTACACGTTAACAACATCACTGTCAGACAGCATGCTCTTGGATCAGCGAAACGTTAACAACATCACTGTCAGACAGTATGCTGTTGGATCAGCGACACGTTAACAACATCACTGTCAGACAGCATGCTGTTGGATCAGCGACACGTTAACAACATCACTGTCAGACAGCATGCTGTTGGATCAGCGACACGTTAACAACATCACTGTCAGACAGCATGCTGTTGGATCAGTTACACGTTAACAACATCACTGTTAGACAGCATGCTGTCAGATCAGTTACACGTTAACAACATCACTGTCAGACAGCATGCTGTTGGATCAGTTACACGTTAACAACATCACTGTCAGACAGCATGCTGTTGGATCAGTTACACGTTAAACAACATCACCGTCAGACAGCATGCTGTTGGATCAGCGACACGTTAACAACATCACTGTCAGACAGCATGCTGTTGGATCAGTTACACGTTAACAACATCACTGTCAGACAGCATGCTGTTGGATCAGTTACACGTTAACAACATCACTGTCAGACAGCATGCTGTTGGATCAGTTACACGTTAACAACATCACTGTCAGACAGCATGCTGTTGGATCAGCGACACGTTAACAACATCACTGTCAGACAGCATGCTGTTGGATCAGTTACACGTTAACAACATCACTGTCAGACAGCATGCTGTTGGATCAGTTACACTTAAACAACATCACTGTCAGACAGCATGCTGTTGGATCAGTTACACGTTAACAACATCACTGTCAGACAGCATGCTGTTGGATCAGTTACACTTAAACAACATCACCGTCAGACAGCATGCTGTTGGATCAGTTACACGTTAACAACATCACTGTCAGACAGCATGCTGTTGGATCAGTTACACTTAAACAACATCACTGTCAGACAGCATGCTGTTGGATCAGTTACACTTAAACAACATCACTGTCAGACAGCATGCTGTTGGATCAGTTACACTTAAACAACATCACTGTCAGACAGCATGCTGTTGGATCAGTTACACGTAAACAACATCACTGTCAGACAGCATGCTGTTGGATCAGCGACACGTTAACAACATCACTGTCAGACAGCATGCTGTCAGATCAGCTACACTTAAACAACATCACTGTCAGACAGCATGCTGTTGGATCAGTTACACGTTAACAACATCACTGTCAGACAGCATGCTGTCAGATCAGCTACACTTAAACAACATCACCGTCAGACAGCATGCTGTTGGATCAGCGACACGTTAACAACATCACTGTCAGACAGCATGCTGTTGGATCAGTTACACTTAAACAACATCACTGTCAGACAGCATGCTGTTGGATCAGTTACACTTAAACAACATCACTGTCAGACAGCATGCTGTTGGATCAGTTACACTTAAACAACATCACTGTCAGACAGCATGCTGTTGGATCAGTTACACGTTAACAACATCACTGTCAGACAGCATGCTGTTGGATCAGCGACACGTTAACAACATCACTGTCAGACAGCATGCTGTTGGATCAGTTACACGTAAACAACATCACTGTCAGACAGCATGCTGTTGGATCAGTTACACTTAAACAACATCACTGTCAGACAGCATGCTGTTGGATCAGTTACACGTTAACAACATCACTGTCAGACAGCATGCTGTTGGATCAGCTACACGTTAACAACATCACCGTCAGACAGCATGCTGTTGGATCAGCGACACGTTAACAACATCACTGTCAGACAGCATGCTGTCAGATCAGCTACACTTAAACAACATCACTGTCAGACAGCATGCTGTTGGATCAGTTACACGTTAACAACATCACTGTCAGACAGCATGCTGTTGGATCAGTTACACGTTAACAACATCACTGTCAGACAGCATGCTGTCAGATCAGCTACACGTTAAACAACATCACTGTCAGACAGCATGCTGTTGGATCAGTTACACGTTAACAACATCACTGTCAGACAGCATGCTGTTGGATCAGTTACACTTAAACAACATCACTGTCAGACAGCATGCTGTTGGATCAGTTACACGTTAACAACATCACTGTCAGACAGCATGCTGTTGGATCAGTTACACGTTAACAACATCACTGTCAGACAGCATGCTGTTGGATCAGTTACACGTTAACAACATCACTGTCAGACAGCATGCTGTTGGATCAGTTACACGTTAACAACATCACTGTCAGACAGCATGCTGTTGGATCAGTTACACGTTAACAACATCACTGTCAGACAGCATGCTGTTGGATCAGCTACACGTTAACAACATCACTGTCAGACAGCATGCTGTTGGATCAGTTACACGTTAACAACATCACTGTCAGACAGCATGCTGTTGGATCAGTTACACGTTAACAACATCACTGTCAGACAGCATGCTGTCAGATCAGCTACACTTAAACAACATCACTGTCAGACAGCATGCTGTTGGATCAGCTACACTTAAACAACATCATTGTCAGACAGCATGCTGTTGGATCAGCGACACGTTAACAACATCACTGTCAGACAGCATGCTGTTGGATCAGTTACACGTTAACAACATCACTGTCAGACAGCATGCTGTTGGATCAGTTACACTTAAACAACATCATTGTCAGACAGCATGCTGTTGGATCAGATCATCACTGTCAATACATGCTTAAACAACATCATTGTCAGACAGCATGCTGTCAGATCAGCTACACTTAAACAACATCACTGTCAGACAGCATGCTGTTGGATCAGCGACACGTTAATAACATCACTGTCAGACAGCATGCTGTTGGATCAGCGACACGTTAACAACATCACTGTCAGACAGCATGCTGTTGGATCAGTTACACGTTAACAACATCACTGTCAGACAGCATGCTGTTGGATCAGTTACACGTTAACAACATCACTGTCAGACAGCATGCTGTCAGATCAGCTACACTTAAACAACATCATTGTCAGACAGCATGCTGTCAGATCAGCTACACTTAAACAACATCATTGTCAGACAGCATGCTGTCAGATCAGCTACACTTAAACAACATCACTGTCAGACAGCATGCTGTTGGATCAGCGACACGTTAATAACATCACTGTCAGACAGCATGCTATCAGATCAGCTACACTTAAACAACATCACTGTCAGACAGCATGCTGTTGGATCAGCGACACGTTAACAACATCACTGTCAGACTACCATATGTATAGTAATATGTCAAAATCACTTATATCTATTATATCCAATCTTGAGAAGTCCTTCCGTCCAGTGCCAGGTCTGACCACGTGGGTCACGGCAAACAGATAAATGGTTTATACACTTTTGATATTTTAAAATTAAATAAACAACAACTGTTATGATGTGAACTAGAACAATTTAATGAAGTAAACATTAATCTGTGTTATTAATTAACTTTACCCATTACACAGAAGAAATGAATCAACAACTTTTATACTACTTCTAGATGGAAGGATGTTAGTGTTAAGAGATGATGAGGACTCGACATCCAGAGGTAAAATCCTTCGTTCAATGATGTGTAATTTTAGGATATGATGTATCACATCTACTTTTCTAAAACATCATGTTAATCCATGTTAGAATTCCGTTTATAGAATTAACCATTGAACTTCAGGCTACAAAGAAGCTTTGAGTTGCGAGCTGGGTGTGGTCTAGTGATTGGCGTGCCCAACTAAGAACGTAAAGTTTCACAGTTCGCATCTTGCTCTTAAAGTAGGTTGAGAGTTGTAGGTAGAGTAACTGCTTCCTCTCTAGTCCATCAGTTCGAAATTTGGGACGAATAGTATTAGTTTTGGTAGCTTAGTGCGAACATCCGATATAAACAAACAGACAAAGAAACTTAATTTACTGCGGGACTTTCAGAAGAAAGAAAATTGGGCAGTACCGTAACCATTTCTTTCCGTATATTTGACATAGTGGTCCGGCGGGTGTGGTGTGGGAAGAAGTATTTAAATAACGTGGCCTTCCCCTCTTTAGGAGTTGTAAAATTAGATATTCAACTACATGGAAACGAACTATATTTTGGGACGAAGCAAAACCGTGCCTCTAGAGCTCGTTCGTTGTATGTTTTAATAAGCACTTTGCAGCTGTATAACATTAGTGGGAACACAGAATCTCTTCTAAATATGTGTTATATATAGTAGGATTGAGTATTTAAAGAATATCACTAGATGCTGGTTACAAACACTTTCTTTTGTTATTAAATCACAAAGGATATCACTAGATGCTAGTTACAAACACTTTTTTATTATTAAATCACAAAGGATATCACTAGATGCTGGTTACAAACACTTTCTTTAGTTATTAAATCACAAAGGATATCACTAGATGCTGGTTACAAACACTTTCTTTAGTTATTAAATCACAAAGGATATCACTAGATGCTGGTAACAAACACTTTCTTTAGTTATTAAATCACAAAGGATATCACTAGATGCTGGTTACAAACACTTTCTTTAGTTATTAAATCACAAAGGATATCACTAGATGCTGGTTACAAACACTTTTTTTTATTATTAAATCACAAAGGATATCACTAGATGCTGGTTACAAACACTTTCTTTTGTTATTAAATAACAAAAGATATCAGTAGATGCTGGTTACAAACACTTTCTTTTGTTATTAAATAACAAAGGATATCACTAGATGCTGGTTACAAACACTTTCTTTTGTTATTAAATAACAAAGGATATCACTAGTTGCTGGTTACAAACACTTTCTTTAGTTATTAAATCACAAAGGATATCACTAGATGCTGGTTACAAACACTTTCTTTAGTTATTAAATCACAAAGGATATCACTAGATGCTGGTTACAAACACTCTTTTTTATTATTAAATCACAAAGGATATCACTAGATGCTGGTTACAAACACTTTCTTTTGTTATTAAATAACAAAGGATATCACTAGATGCTGGTTACAAACACTTTCTTTTGTTATTAAATAACAAAGGATATCACTAGATGCTGTTTACAAACACTTTCTTTTGTTATTAAATAACAAAGGATATCACTAGATGCTAGTTACAAACCATTCTTCGCGCAACGTAATAATTGGCATATTTAACTGATTATGTATTTGTTGAAAACCAAATGTCTGTAACTCTGTTCTCATGATGTTTTTGTACCTCCTCTTACGCATGTCTCTTAAAACAAAGCAGCCAATGTACCCTTTCGGACAGTTTTCAGTTGTAAAAAAATAATGTAATCGCGCCAGGGAAGTGTTGATGATTAATTTTAACATAGTGAGAAACTTGCTGTGCCTTTTTACTTAAACAAAACTTACTAGATTCTGTAAAACCTTAGTAAACAGATCTATGTATTCTGTATTAGTAAACAGATCTGTGTATTCTGTTTTAATAAACAAATCTATGTATCCTGTTTTAGTGAACAGATTTGTGTATTCCGTTTTACTAAACAGATCTGTGTAATCTGTTTTAGTAAATAGATCTGTGTATTATTTTTTATTAAACAGATTTGTGTATTCTGTTTTAGTAAATAGATCTGTGTATTATCTTTTATTAAACAGATTTGTGTATTCTGTTTTAGTAGACAGATTTGTGTATTCTGTATCAGTAAACAGCTCTGTGTACTCTGTTTTAGTAAACAGATCTATGTATTCTGTTTTCACACGAACTGTTTCAGGATCAGCAAAAGGCTAACATTCTGGATCATGAAATGTTATTTACTTGTTTGTTCTAGAACAAACCGAAACTGGGCTGACTGCTGTGTCCATCGTATTTCAATGCTATAAATATTGAAGTTCACATGTGTCGCGGATACTCTGAACAGATGTTGGAAAGTCGATTAAAAAATAACATCGGAAAAGTTTCGTGGAAAGTACATCATAGAATGATGGTATTAAAGTACATCACAGAATGATGGTATTAAAGTACATCATAGAATGATGGTATTAAAGTACATCACAGAATGATGGTATTAAAGTACATCACAGAGAATGATGATATTAAAGTACATCACAGAATGATGGTATTAAAGTACATCATAGAATGATGATATTAAAGTACATCACAGAATGATGGTATTAAAGTACATCACAGAATGATGGTATTAAAGTGATGATGGTATTAAAGTACATCACAGAATGATGGTATTAAAGTACATCACAGAATGATGGTATTAAAGTACATCACAGAATGATGATATTAAAGTAGATCATAGAATGATGGTATTAAAGTACATCAGAATGATGGTATTAAAGTACATCACAGAATGATGGTATTAAAGTACATCACAGAATGATGGTATTAAAGTACATCATAGAATGATGATATTAAAGTACATCACAGAATGGTGGTATTAAAGTACATCACAGAATGATGATATTAAAGTATTAAAGTACATCATAGAATGATGGTATTAAAGTACATCACAGAATGATGGTATTAAAGTACATCACAGAATGATGGTATTAAAGTACATCATAGAATGATGATATTAAAGTACATCACAGAATGATGGTATTAAAGTACATCACAGAATGATGGTATTAAAGTACATCATAGAATGATGATATTAAAGTACATCACAGAATGATGGTATTAAAGTACATCACAGAATGATGATATTAAAGTACATCACAGAATGATGGTATTAAAGTACATCATAGAATGATGGTATTAAAGTACATCACAGAATGATGGTATTAAAGTACATCACAGAATGATGATATTAAAGTACATCACAGAATGATGGTATTAAAGTACATTACAGAATGATGGTATTAAAGTACATCATAGAATGATGGTATTAAAGAAGTGAAAACGCTAATATTTAAAACAATCTAGAAGTAAGTGCAGTTAAACACAAGTTAACTAAAACAATAACGTATAGAAATATAAGAGATCTCTTCACAATACAGTGTACAATAAATTAAACATGATTACGTCAATACATCTGACACGAACAGAGGCGGCGGTATAGGATGACTGAAGCCACTGCAAAATGTGCCTTAACGTCTGAGTTCTAGCACCCAAAGAAAAGTTAGTTTTTGTAGCACTTCTGACAGTAGTGTGTGACCATTAGGCACAGAGTGTGTCCCCCTGAATTTGTTTTTTTTTTAGCCTACTTTAACCTCCTCACTAGGAAGAGGCTGTCGTCGCCCCTGGATACGAAGAAAGTGACTGTGATTAAAAATAAAAATAGTATAAAAATTGTACGAAGTAATATATACTACAAGATAAGTTTGATAGAAAGACTACTTACGCAGATTATCTGCGGTCAGCATTTCCAACACGTTGGTCAAGATCAAAGTCCAAAACACCAGATAAAATTTTATGTGGCTTCCTGTCCTTGTCATACTTTGAACTTGAAGAACCAAAGTTAGTAAAACGTAATCACTTATTGCGTAAAAGATCTTTATTAGTTAAGAATATAATAAGTTTCTTCCACTGTTTAATTGTTCCGTTTAAACGTGAGATCCACGTGAATCGTTACGACAGATGAGGCACGGTCTTCTACTATACATGGTCCGTTTGCTGTCACTTACATTTTACATCGAATGATGTTTTCCCACTGCACATTCAAAGCCACCGGTAACAGCTGTTTCTCCTAGCTAAAAACACGTTGAGAAACTGAATACTCCACTAGGTTTATTTACAGTTTTTCCCGCATGAGTGCGCTGTTAAATTTGCCCAGAGGCCCCTGAAGGTAATTATTTCTTGTACTAAGTGAGTCATAATACACTAAAATGAAAACTGGCTTGATGTGAGGGCGAGTTGCTAGTTTATAACTAAATCTCTGATTATATACACGTAAATGTGGTGTAATGAGATTTCACGGTAATTAAAGTATTAAATAAACTATCTTGACGTATTTTCGAGCACTTCGAAGCTCGAAAATATTTAGATAAACTACATCCATAATTATCATTTGTTTTTTCAATGTAAAACTTAAATACGGAAACTATATATCCATATTAACTTCGGAGGATTGATTCGTTTTGAATTTCATGCAAAAATCACGTCAGGGTTATCTGCGCTAGCCTTCCCTAATTTTGCGATCTAAGACTAGAGGGAGAGCAGCTAGTCATCACCACCCACCGCCAACTCTTAGGCTACTCTTTTACCAACGAGTAGTGGGATCAACCGTACCATTACAACGCCCCCTCGACTGAAAGGGCGAACATGTTTGGTACGACCAGTATTCGAACCCGCGACCCTCGGTTTACGAGTAGAACACCTTAACACACTTGGCCATGGTGGGCCAGTTACATTAGAAATATGTATCTTAACAGTTTAGGAAATCAATTAGCGAAAATTATATATACAGAACAGTAAAATACAGTATACATCTAATAACCTACTGGCTAATAATATTTCGTTTGATACAGTTTCTAAGGGATCATAACAAAAGAAATATAAAATTGTTTCAAGTACTTCACCAGATCTGTCATGTCTCATGATAATAACTAAAAAATAAAATAGTGCAAAATATATATTATTCGTTTTCAGCAGGTTTGAGCTATTAGTGTACTATTTTCATTTAATTTTAAGAATATTTAAGAATATCGGATGTACGATAGACTTTACTAAATTATACATTTCTAGCTCAGATCTGTTGGAAATGGTTAAAAAGTATTTTCCAATTTTTGGTTATTATATCTGTATATGAGAGATAGCAAGTCTGGCGATATAACTTGGAACAATTTTAAATTCTCAATTTAGATTTATATTTTACTGTTATCCTCTCCCTCTATATAAGTGTCACTAACTGGTTTCCTAAGTTGTTAACATATACATTTACAATATAAACTAATGTAAAAAAATTATGTTGGACGTGAGCGCTCTGAGTGGTGTGTGAAAGTGTTTTAAATATTTCCATAGGGATCGAGGGTGATTACAGTGAAAGGGGGAATGACACCTAGCACTAATCTTCTCAAAAAATGCTCATCGTCCGAGTGAAGGGTTTATTTGTCAATAATTATATATAAATACATATTCTGATAGTGCTTAGATTGTATGCGAGCAGTCTGTTTTTACAGATTGGAACAATGGTTCATTAAACTTGATGTAAAACGATAGCATTGAGTACACATGCATATTTAGTTACCTTGCCTCGTAGGGTTAACTGTTCTCGATTCCTTTCTTATGCTTGTTAATAGTTAATACCCTCTAAGTATCTGTTTCAAAATGTATCTGTTTATGACAGTAAATAAATGTAACATGACAGCTATTGTAAGATATGATGTCAATATAATTTCTCTTTTATTTTGCTTTCGTACGAAGTGTGGAAAATGTTTTAGGCGATAAAAGTATTTGCCACCTATATTTTTGGTTTCGCTTGCATGCCACGTTAGATGGCGAAACAGTTTGAAAATCAGTTACATCTTTTGCAGCTTTCTTTAACTTCGACTTTTTCAAATCAATGGTTGTTTCGTTACGTATTTTTTGTACATCGCCTGCTGACCACTTCTACCAACTTGAATGGACAACTTTCGGTTTAAAATAAATTAAGTTTTCTTAGTAATATTTTATTTCACTACTAGCGAACTGTTTAATATTCTTTTATATTTCGGGGTTTGTCCATGGCTTCGTCTCAGGTCTTGGTGAACAAGTCTATCTCTTTCTTTTTTGAACTTGAATCCTAACGTTTCATTTTATTTCACAAAGTTCCTGACTTTCGCCGTGATGATTTGATTTTACTTTTGGCAATTTTTACTGTCTTGTTTTGCGATGTTTTTGGTCATTTTGTACTCATATTGAAGTAAAATATGTAGCCTATAAAAATCAAGTTTCTACAAAATTCCTGTAAATTTGTATGTAACAAAATCCGTATGAAGGATTTGTGAGTCCTTCAGTCACTGAATAATTGAGTTAATATCGTACATTTAGTTTCTTCAGCAGAAAAGTCACTTTTATTCTAAAATATCACATTGATTATTCACTCGGGTGACTTACTTTGAAACTCTGCAATAAACTTTACCACAATTTTAGAATTTTTGTTAAAAATGAATTTCGTAGATAATAGTAAATGTACAAGGCTAATAAGGAATAATATTACAAAGGAAGAAGTACATTTCTGTATTACGAAAGCGATTTAAGAACATTTTCAATTTTGGTGCGATATAAAGATGCTATTAACTTATTTATTTAAAAATGGACACGTGCACAAGATACGCTTTTGATAACAGACCAAACTGTAAGGAAACAATACCAGAAATCTCCTCTTACGATGATGATAAATAGTGCGAAGCCTCATCCAAAACGAACTTACACTGTGGGAGGAGTCGTATAGACAGACGGACTTTAAAACCTTATGTATATATATATATATAGATTTTGTTATAGGTCTGTTTATATATGTACACCACATTTCTCTTTCTCTATCAATGCATACACTGAGATTAGTTTAAAATAAGTACTTTTTGGAATGACAATAAAAGAAGACACTTATAAGTCGTTTAGTCATCGTTTAGAGATAGACATATGTAATATAAAATGTGAATATCATAAAATACATATTGGATGACACAAAATTGGTTTGTTTATTCATCAATTAAAAAATCTGAACGTAAGAGGTATTTGTTTTTTTATTCATTTGTAATTAATCCATAAACATTTTAAATTCTAACCGTGAAATCCGCGTAAGAATATAAAAATACACAACAGTTTAGCACTGCAGCGTTTCAGTTTTAAGAAGTGGTTTGTGTTTTAGATCAAATAAACAAATAATAATGTAGAGTAGGCAAACAGCATTCTGCTTTGTTCTAATGACGCCTTCTAGTGTACGTGTTCAATACCTTACTTGAGGTTGGTCGTTCGAAGTGATTCGAAACCTAGAATGTTGTTGATCTTGGTGGGATTTTTTGTTTTCTCATATTAGTTACGTGCTTTTGCTACGCGATCCCCATGGCGACTAAAACGGAGAAACAAATTGGACCCATATTCTGCAACTCAATTTATCATCCAAAGCCACTAGTTGTTAGGGTTGTGCTGATGGGAAACATTTTAAAAGTCAAACTGTTCTAACGTCTATTGGAAAACAAGAATTATAGGTTAACGTTCAAAAGCGTGACCGACTTCGCCACAAAACCAAGCCTACAAGTTTTGTCTTAGAAGCGTAACTATTCAGTTTAGCACGTATGAAGAGATAATGAGAGGTATTATAATGAAGCTAGGAAACGTGAACAATAGAAGATACCACGGTGTGTAAACTAATTACAAACCGTAACTTGTTTAACTCGCGCACGAATATTTATGTTTTATTTATATTTTCTTCATTATCGTGATATAAAAGCTGGTTGTTAAACATCAGGGGCTTTCAGTTTTAACATGTTAATACTAGCGATAGAGAAAGCAAAAAGTGATAGAACATTAAAAATCAAAGTAATTTATTAGTAAATGACATTTTTATTAGATAATACTATATTTGTAGTGTATATGATTTTGACTAATGTAAAAGCCCATCAAACATGACTGGAAAAGATTAACAAATATTATAGAATTTAACTGAAATGAATTTTTTCTGTACCTTCAAAATGCGTGTAACCCTCATTTATATTATTAGTCTCGAAGTAATTCTCTCATCACCCCATTTTTAGTAAAAACTACGCAGAAAAACATGAATCGTTATCGTTAACAGAAGTACGTGGTTACTCTGACAAAAAAGGCGAAATAGTGCGCATAGATCTATCTTTTCCCTGTACTCTAAACCAGAGATTAGAAGTATTGCGAACATTCCAACACAAACTTTTAACTCTTTCACCTGTACAAAGGATAAAATATATTTAGTGGTAATAAACGCTTAGATTTTTGTGTTTTAAGTCCAAGTAGACAATATGTGATAAAATACCAAAATATTCTTTTATTAATTAACATTTATTCTCCAGTGAAACTTTTCAAACACAACCTCTATACCGTTTATAAGCTTCGCAGTGGCACAGTGGTATGTCTGGGGACTTACGACACTGAAATCCGGGTTTCGATACCAGTAGAAGGCAGAGCAGAGATAGTCCATTATGTTGCTTTGTGCTTAATTTTGAAACAATCAATAATGTTAATAATAATAGACATTTTTCTGGTATATTTTGCCACACATACGTAACGCAAGGCTTAGTTGAAACACAACTTGGTAAATTTCATTTCGCTTTTGACTATAATTCAGTGTCATAAAGCTTCTGAATTAAACTGTTTTGTTGATATGTTACAAAGCTTATTAAAAATAAACCATTAAAACAAATCAATATAAATATTAATCATTGAATACACACACAATAGATGGCCATGAACAATCAGGTGATTATTCTATTGCAATGCGACTACGTACATTGTTGAGCATTATCAAAATGGAGTGACAGAGTGGAAAAGAGAATAACCATTTTATAATTAGAGTGGTATTTAGAGTTCAGTATTCATTTAGAGTAACACCAAGTTACTGAAACAAAACAATTAAAACTAAGAATATTAAATAAATATATTTGTGGACTTGTTAAACTAACGACTTAAGTTTTGTGAATTTCATTCAAATGTTCAACATGTCTCAATTTCAAAATTAGGGACGAATACAGAGGTTGTAGTTTATAACTCAGTTATTCAGTGTTTTAAACTGGATATTATTTAAATACGCGTTATGTTAAAAATGGTAATTCCAAGAAACATCGAGATAAAAGTTTATAAATACGAGCAGTTTCTGAATAAGAAGTCAGTGAAGTATTTATAGGGTAATTCGGTTTTCAAACCGAAATAGCCAGGCCCTTTACTCTTGTTGCGAAAGGTCATTAAAAACTTGAATTTAACCTTCGTTTAATGTACGTTCAACTTATTGAACTTTTCCATATATATTAACATTGTTTATAAAATGATTTGAACTGCTTTTTTTTTTTTTTATAATAGCAAGTCGAGTAGGCCTAATATGATACATTCCTGGTTCGACGTGTATGATGTATTTCTAGTTTATTAAACAGGTACAAAGTAGTAAAGAGATGAATGTGTATGTAAAGTGTAGTTACATCCTGTTGATGTTAAGGATATTAAAGAGAACAACAAGAAGATTGAATTTATTTTGTTTTCTATTAGTGGATATAAAGATAAAAAACTTTTAGTGGGAATTTGTTACAGATTATCAAATGAAATTATTGAGAAACTTTACAGTGAGACTAAGATTTCAGATGTTAATGAAGTCATAATTATGGGTGATTTTAATGTCAGACATACTAGAAAATGCTTAAAGTCAAACCATGAGGGAGAAAGATTTCTGAAACTGTTCAAAGTGGATTTCTCCACCTGTTGGTCAAGGAACCTACTAAAAATAATACTATTTTATATTTTAGTTAACTTCAAATATAAAAGTAGTTGAAAGTGATCATTGCTGTATTAGGTTTGATGTTTTTCTGCAGAGGGAAATCAGGAGTAATGCTATTTGATTCCAAAAAGCAAATTTTGAAAGGATACAAGAATTATCTGTTGTGAATTGGGCAGCCAAGTTATTTGAAGACAGACTGAATATCACATTATCTGTTGTGAATCGGGCAGCCAAGTTATCTGAAGACAGACTGAATATCACATTACCTGTTGTGAATTGAGCAGCCAAGTTATCTGAAGACAGACTGAATATCACATTATCTGTTGTGAATTGGGCAGCCAAGTTATCTGAAGACAGACTGAATATCACATTATCTGTTGTGAATTGGACAGCCAAGTTATTTGAAGACAGACTGAATATCACATTATCTGTTGTGAATTGGGCAGCCAAGTTATCTGAAGACAGACTCACATATCACATTATCTGTTGTGAATTGGGCAGCCAAGTTATCTGAAGACAGACTGAATATCACATTATCTGTTGTGAATTTATCTGAAGACAGACCACAGTTATCTGAAGACAGACTGAATATCACATTATCTGTTGTGAATTGGGCAGCCAAGTTATCTGAAGACAGACTGAATATCACATTATCTGTTGTGAATTGGGCAGCCAAGTTATCTGAAGACAGACTGAATATCACATTATCTGTTGTGAATTGGACAGCCAAGTTATTTGAAGACAGACTGAATATCACATTATCTGTTGTGAATTGGGCAGCCAAGTTATCTGAAGACAGACTGAATATCACATTATCTGTTGTGAATTAGACAACCAAGTTATTTGAAGACAGACTGAATATCACATTATCTGTTGTGAATTGGGCAGCCAAGTTATCTGAAGACAGACTGAATATCACATTATCTGTTGTGAATTGGACAGCCAAGTTATTTGAAGACAGACTGAATATCACATTATCTGTTGTGAATTGGGCAGCCAAGTTATCTGAAGACAGACTGAATATCACATTATCTGTTGTGAATTAGACAGCCAAGTTATTTGAAGACAGACTGAATATCACATTATCTGTTGTGAATTGGGCAGCCAAGTTATCTGAAGACAGACATATCACATTATCTGTTGTGAATTGGGGAGCCAAGTTATCTGAAGACAGACTGAATATCACATTATCTGTTGTGAATTGGGCAGCCAAGTTATCTGAAGACAGACTGAATATCACATTATCTGTTGTGAATTGGGCAGCCAAGTTATCTGAAGACAGACTGAATATCACATTATCTGTTGTGAATTGGACAGCCAAGTTATTTGAAGACAGACTGAATATCACATTATCTGTTATGAATTGGACAGCCAAGTTATTTGAAGACAGACTGAATATCACATTATCTGTTGTAAATTGGGCAGCCAAGTTATCTGAAGACAGACATATCACATTATCTGTTGTGAATTGGGCAGCCAAGTTATCTGAAGACAGACTCAATATCACATTATCTGTTGTGAATCGGGCAGCCATGTTATCTGAAGACAGACTCAATATCACAGATTAAAAACAAAATGTCAACATTCAAAACAAATATATTCCTTACAGAAAGAAAAGGTTGGATACAAGTATGAAACCAGATTAGTTCACAAAGGTATAAGAGATAAAATTAAAGAGAAGCATTACAAAGTTAAGAAATTTAAATTGTCTGGTATGATAAAAGATTTAGAATGTTATAGAAGATCAAGAAAGTTGATCAAACAGGATTATCAGGACATCCAAAATGATGTATGAAGAAAATTGGATGAAAACATTAAAAATTAATGGTGATGACTTTTCAAAGTACATTAGGAGTCAGTAAATAAAATGTTAGAATGAGGACAGGACTCATGAAGGATGATGAAGAAAGACTTGTATCTAATGATTATGAAATGGTTAGGATATTAAGTTCTGCTTTTTGTTTCAGTTTTTACTGATGAAAGCTTAAACTATTCATCTTGAACGACTGATAAATGAAAACAAAGCAACAGCATTAATTCTGAGCTT
The DNA here is from genome assembly GCF_004210375.1 of Tachypleus tridentatus. Classification (NCBI taxonomy): domain Eukaryota; kingdom Metazoa; phylum Arthropoda; class Merostomata; order Xiphosura; family Limulidae; genus Tachypleus; species Tachypleus tridentatus. The sequence continues at coordinate 154,290,953 of NC_134832.1, read as the reverse complement.
CCTAAAATAAAATATGGAAGTTTAAAGAATGGTAAGGCTTCTCAATTAGATAATATTTCCTTGAGGATTCTAAGGAGATAAAGAATTGGATATGTGAGTCACTTACTACAATTTTTGCAAGTCCTTGAATAGTGGACAAGTAACAACAGATTGGAAATAGGTAATGTCACATCTTTAAGGGAGGTAGTAGAAGTTATCACAGTAATTGTAGACCTATTAGTCTTACATCAGTTGTGGGAAAGTTGCTACATATTTGAGTGAAGTTAAGGGGATGGATTTGATATACTTGGATTTTTAGAAAGAATTTGACACATAAAGGGCTTTTAAGGAAACTTATCTCTAATTGTGTGGGATAAGTTAACTAATTGGATAGAAGAGTGACTTGATGGAAGAAGGTAGTGGGTTGCTACAGATGGAGTTCACTAAAACTGAATTAATACTGTAAGTGGTGTATCATTGCCCCTTTTGGTTTACATGAATGATATAGATGAAGAAACGGTCAATAAATTACTTAAATTTGCTGATGATATCAAGGTCTTTGTTGTTGCTGGTTGTGAATGGGGTGCTGCTGATTTACAAAAGGATTTAGATCATTTGTTGAGTTGGACAAGTAAATGGCAGACGGGTTTTAGTTATGATAAATGCTAGATAATGTATGCGGGTTATCACAATTTGGATGAGAATATCCTTAACAATGTTATGAAAGAAAGGGATCTTGGTGTAATAGTTGGTTAGTTTCTAAAGTCATCCAAATCAGTGTGATGTTACCAGTGTAAAGTAAACAGGTTTTAGGTTGTGTCTACAGAAATATTGAATACAAATCTAAAGAGGTTATAATTTCATTGTGCAGGTTACTGGTTATACCACATTAGGAGTTTTGTGTTCAGTCTTGGTCTCATTGGCTAAGGAAACACATTGAATATTTGGGAAGAGTTCAGAAGAGGTTTACTGAAGTGCTACCTGGGATAGAGGAGTAGTGATTAATATCTTTAAATGATACCTGGGATGGAGGAGTAGTCATATAGCGAGATATTAATATCCTTAAATTGTTTTCCTTTGGTTGAAGAGTTTGAGGGGATCTGATTGAAGTGTTTCAGACTGTGAAAGGAATTGATAATGCTGATGCATCAACCATACTATGGGGCACAACTATAGATTTTGGTAAGTTAGAAGCCATCTTGAGTTATGACAAATTTAATTTTAAATAGGTTGGTTGACCTGTGGAATGGGTTGCCTTCAGATGTTGTGGAGGAAGTAAATGTGAGTTGAAGAGAAAGCTTGAGAGATATATGAATGATAAGGGGTGACCTTAAGTTTTTTTTATTTAATAGTTTTTGTTTGACTTATAAAATTGGACAGCCAAGATAGACCAATAGGTCCCTTGTTGTTTCTTAGCATTACATTAGGTTAATCATGTTTTTTGCATCCCAATAATTTTTCTCTCCTGGGAACAAGGACAAAATACCAAAACATGGGACTGTCCCAGGACATCTGGTTACTTCTAGTATTACTAAATAGTGATTTAGAGTTTAGTCTAGTGTTAATGTGAATAGTAACCAAGAATCCAAGGCAAGTTAGTGGGTGGTCACATACATTCTCTCTGTTATTTATTATTACATTATTCATGAATATAGGACTACAACCATGTACAAGTAACCTGTAGCAAACATTAAGGAAGAAATCAAACGAGTTGTTATTGTCACGTGAACTGTATTTTTCATTATTTTCTTCAAGTAATTTGAAAGAATTCTACCGAGTAAAAAATGTAGAATAACTTGCAAAAGAATGACGTCACCAGGTCAGTACATCCTACATAATGTTTTATTTGAAAATAGTCCAACAGTACAGTTTCCATCAAAAGAATGACGTCACCAGGTCAGTACATCCTGCATAATGTTTTATTTGAAAATAGTCCAACAGTACAGTTTCCATCAAGAGAATGACGTCACCAGGTCAGTACATCCTACATAATGTTTTATTTGAAAATAGTCCAACAGTACAGTTTCCATCAAAAGAATGACGTCACCAGGTCAGTACATCCTACATAATGTTTTATTTGAAAATAGTCCAACAGTACAGTTTCCATCAAAAGAATGACATCACCAGGTCAGTACATCCTGCATAATGTTTTATTTGAAAATAGTCCAACAGTACAGTTTCCATCAAAAGAATGACGTCACCAGGTCAGTACATCCTGCATAATGTTTTATTTGAAAATAGTCCAACAGTACAGTTTCCATCAAAAGAATGACGTCACCAGGTCAGTACATCCTACATAATGTTTTATTTGAAAATAGTCCAACAGTACAGTTTCCATCAAAAGAATGACATCACCAGGTCAGTACATCCTACACAATGTTTTATTTGAAAATAGTCCAACAGTACAGTTTCCATCAAAAGAATGACGTCACCAGGTCAGTACATCCTGCACATGTTTTATTTGAAAATAGTCCAACAGTTTCCATCAATAGAATGATGTCACCAGGTCAGTACATCCTGCATAATGTTTTATTTGAAAATAGTCCAACAGTACAGTTTCCATGAAAAGAATGACGTCACCAGGTCAGTACACCCTACATAATGTTTTATTTGAAAATAGTCCAACAGTACAGTTTCCATCAAAGAATGATGTCACCAGGTCAGTACATCCTACATAATGTTTTATTTGAAAATAGTCCAACAGTACAGTTTCCATCAAAAGAATGACGTCACCAGGTCAGTACATCCTACATAATGTTTTATTTGAAAATAGTCCAACAGTACAGTTTCCATCAAAAGAATGACGTCACCAGGTCAGTACATCCTACATAATGTTTTATTTGAAAATAGTCCAACAGTACAGTTTCCATCAAAAGAATGACGTCACCAGGTCAGTACATCCTGCACAATGTTTTATTTGAAAATAGTCCAACAGTACAGTTTCCATCAAAGGAATGACGTCACCAGGTCAGTACATCCTGCACAATGTTTTATTTGAAAATAGTCCAACAGTACAGTTTCCATCAAAAGAATGACGTCACCAGGTCAGTACATCCTGCACAATGTTTTATTTGAAAATAGTCCAACAGTACAGTTTCCATCAAAGGAATGACGTCACCAGGTCAGTACATCCTGCACAATGTTTTATTTGAAAATAGTCCAACAGTACAGTTTCCATCAAAAGAATGACGTCACCAGGTCAGTACATCCTGCACAATGTTTTATTTGAAAATAGTCCAACAGTACAGTTTCCATCAAAAGAATGAC